>NW_022589712.1:2202639-2229264 GCF_004348235.1 Phoca vitulina | reverse complement strand
TCACCATGCACCTGACCCTGGGTGCTTCCTGTCCACCATTATTATACACTTATCCTCACCCTAACCATGCACCTCACCCTGGGGCACGCTTCCTGTCCTTCATTATACCCTTATACTCACGATGCACCTCACACTGGGTGCTTCCTGTCCATCATTATTATACCCTTACTCTCACCATGCACCTCACCTTGGGGTGCTTCCTGTCCACCATTATACCCTTACCCTCACTATGCACTTCACCCTTGGGTGCTTCCTGTCCATCATTATACCCTTACCCTCACCATGAACCTCACCCTTGGGTATTTCCTGTCCATCATTATACCCTTACCCTCACCAGGCACCTCATCCTTGGGTATTTCCTGTCCATCAATATACCCCTACCCCCTCACCATGCACCTTGCCCTGGAGTGCTTCCTGTCCATCATTATACCCTTACCCTCACCATGCACCTCACCCTTGGGTATTTCCTGTCCATCATTATACCCCTACCTCCTCACCATGCACCTCACCCTGGGGTGCTTCCTGTCCATCATTATACCCTTACCCTCACTATGCATCTCACTGAGGGGTGTAGTGCTCACAGGCTTGACCTGAACTCAATGGTTACACCTCCAATTCAGAATTTACAGAAATTAGAAAAATTAGCCCCTTGCTATCACCTAGTCCCTGGAACCCCTCTCACTGATCCCTGCCCGTTCTCTCACCTGGTGGATGAAATTAAGATAAAAAATACTGAAGAGGTTAAAAAAATCTTCCCATAGCTAGCAGCAGATGCTCCTTATGGAAGGAAATGATTTTATCTTCACTGGTTATTTGGGGTAACATGAGTCTTCTAGTGCCTGCATGGCCAATGATGTCATGGCATTAAGAACATGATGTCAGAGTCTAAAAAACAAAGGAGGCATACGCCTGAGTGTCCTGGGCGTGGGGCCCACCCCTCTACTTTCTGTCTCTATGAATTTGCCTATTCTGGGTGCCTCATACAAGTGGGTCGTACGGTACTTATTTATTTTTGTATTAGGCTTATTTCCTCAAGTCCTCAAGTGCCACCCATGGTGTAACATGTTACCTTAGTTTGAGTCTCTACAACAAAATACCGTAACAAGGCAGCATAAACCATAGAGATTTACTTTTCACAGTTCTAGAGGCTGGAGGTGCAAGAGCAAGATGCAGCCAATTTGGTTCCCGGTGAGCTCACTCCCCGGTTGGTGGCGGCCGTCCTCCTGCCGGGTCCTCACGCGGTACAGGAAGTCATCCCTCTGGGGTCTCTTTGAGGATGACCTTTCCACTAAATGGAGCTTGGTCGATTAGATTACAAAAGAGTTCAAGTCCAGACAGATCATAGATCTAACTGTGGGAAACAAAGCAGAGAAGCATTTCGAAGAAGATACAGGATTCCCGTGGCTACTGGTGCCATCCAGCCTGAAGGAATGGCCGCCGTGCACCTGCAGCCCCGCGGCGGATACACCTGGGGCCTCACTCCTAATCTCCTCAGCGGGCAGGTCTCGGGACAGTACCAGAGAGCTCTTCCGAAAACACGAATCAGATCATGTCTCCCTGCTCCCTCGTGGACTTCCACAGCACAGCGCGCGAGTACAACCCAAACTGCTTGCCATGTCCTGTAAGGCCTAAACTATCGGGCTCTGCCTCCGTCTCCGGCTTCGTCTCCTTCCGCTCTCTGCTGCAATTTGGCCGACTTGACCCGCTTGCTTTTCCTCCAGAGGCCAAGCTCACTCCCATGTTGGTTGGCCACTCCGTGTGGAACATCCTTCTCCAGAGACCTTCACATGGCTCAGAGGCTTCCACCGCTCCAGGCTCTGCTCAAACGTCACCTTCCCCGAGACTTTCCCAACTCCCCCACCTTAAGTCACCACCCTCTGTCCACACGGCATCCCACTCGCATGCTGTTACACTCCTTCTTGCTTTTCCTGGCATTCTACTATATTCTTACTTGTTGTTCTTTCTCCTTTGCTGGAATAGAAGCTCCATGAGGGCAGGGAGATGCTCAATTCTGAAATTTTACATACTCTGCCAAAGAAAATAAAGGAAATACAGCCAGAATATTTTCATGACCTTGGAGTAGGCAAAGATTTCCCTCATAAGACATAAAAGTAATGGGAAAGTAAAAACCAAGATGAAGTGGCCTGCATTAAAATTCAGGACTTCCATCCATCAAAAGACACTGTTTAGAGGTATGTTAAAAGAAGAGTAAAAGCAAGTCACGCCATGGGAGAAGATACTGGCCATACATAACCCAAAAAAAGCCCAGATATCTTGTAGTTGCGTTCTACTGAACATCCCCAGAACACCCAGTTTACTTCATGTTACGTGGATAACCTTGATTCTGATGGCAGATAAGAACAGTATAAGAAAAGAAGAAGAATAGTAGCATCCATGTGCAAAGACACGACCTTTTAACACAAAGCAGTAGCAAAGCAAATCCACACATTTCTTTTCACAGCCAGTACAAATGAGACAAGATAAAAATGTACAAGGTGAAGAAATAGAGAAGAATCAAAATCATTATTATTCAGAAATATGATTATCAATATAGAAATCTCAACAGAATCAACATATTTTTTTAATTTTTTTATTGTTATGTTAATCCCCATACATTACATCATTAGTTTTTGATGTAGTATTCCATGATTCATTGTTTGTGCATAACACCCAGTGCTCCATGCAGAACGTGCCCTCCTCAATACCCATCACCAGGCTAACCCATCCTCCCACCCCCCTCCCCTCTAGAACCCTCAGTTTGTTTTTCAGAGTCCATCGTCTCTCATGGTTCTTCTCCCCCTCCGAGAATCAACAACATATTAACTGCCAAAGTCGGTGGACAGAGTCAAGTGCATTGCAACACAGTAAAAAAGGAGTTTGAAAATATAATTTGAAAAGCATATAATAGCAGCAACGATGAAAAATAAGGCACCCGGACAAAATCTATGCCAGACCTTTCTGTAGAAAATGTAAAACTGAGCTGAAGACCTTCATCAGGGAGGAAGCTCACAGAGCAACATGACCGTTCGTGGCTGGGGAAATGGGAGGGTGTAGAGATGCCAATTTTCTCCAAATTGACCCAGACTCAGTGCGGTCCAAACAAAATGCCAGGAGGCCTTTCTGTGGAAATTGACTGGCTGACTTGTTAGAAGAGCAGAGATTCAGGAAAAGCCAAGCCCACATCTGGCAAAGACCAACCAGGTTGGGGAGGTTTGCTCCCCAAATGTCAATTTGGGTCATCCTTTTCTTGTTGCTCAGTAAATTCGCCCACACTCAATAGTTGTCACTAAGAACGTGAGAAAGCAGTCCACACAGCAGAAAAACATAGAAATGATACAACATTAATATCTGAAATGCGCTTTGAAAGCTCCTACAAATGAATAACAAAATGAGAAGCCAGGAAAAAAATGGGCAAAAGACACAAACAGGCATTTCCTAGAAAGGAAGTCACCAAAAAAACATGAACAGTGTTCAACCTGACAGGGCACCTGAGCAGCGGACCGGGGGCAGGTCAGTCGGTCCCCGGGGATTCTCTGCGCCTGGGGCCCCGCAGGTCTGCGGAATGGGCTGCTTTACCTCAGGATTGTTTTCACCAGCTTGGCTATAAGCTTCCGGGTGGGAGCAGAACTGGCTGGGTCTGGCCCCCTTGAGCAGAGGCAACCTTCGGCAAGACCCACCGACGGGACTTTTGACCCAGGCAGAATCTGGTGCTTCATCCCCAGGGGCCCCAGAATCTCAAGGCTACCTCTGGACTTGGTGCCTTTTCTCCTTTTGTGGAAAGTTAGAGAGATACTCCCATCGATGTCTGAAATCAACAGCGGCCGCTCTGGGCTGAACTGTGTCCCCTAGATGTATATGTCAGGGCACTAATCACGAGGACCTCAGATTGTGACTGTATTTGGAGGGGGCGCCTTTACACAGGTGATTAGGGTAAAACGAGGTCATTCGGCTGGGCCCTGACCCGATGTGACTGGTGTCCTTATAAGAAAAGCGGTTAGGGCACAGACACACACAGAGGGGACACCACTGAGGACACAGGGAGAAGGTGGCCATCTACACACCCAGGGGAGGGGCCGTGGACGCCTGGATCTGACCTCCAGCCTCCAGGATGGGGGATGCTAAATGTCTGCTGTGGAAGCCACGTGGTCCGCGGGATGTGGTTACGACAGCCCCCCCAGGATGATCGACTGAGCACCTGGTGTCCGTGAAGCATTCCAACAGGTGTTCAGATCTTTTAACGTGCCACACTAAAGGACCCTTGAGGGTAAGGTTGCAACAAAGGGACCGAGCAGGAAGAGTGGGTGAAGAACAGAATTCTTTCCCACTTCCTGCCCCTCGGGCCGCTTCAAGTCCTACGTAAGAGGATTCCAAGATTCACTTCCAGTCGTTGCATTGTTAGATAAGACAGCAAGGGTCTTGGGGTTGAGTGGCAAGGAGAGGGGGCCGCGAATGTGCTTATGGAACGTGGGAGCATGCTGGCTCCAGGAAGAAGGGGAACCCGGTCAGGGAATGTCGCCTCTGAAAGGGAAGCTGGATTCTCAAGAGAAACCGTCTTTAGAAGGAACCCATCCAAGTGATGAGAGGTTAACGCGATGCTGATTGGCTCAAAGTGCTTCCAGAGTCTAAGAACCCAGAGCATAGCTCAGGACGATCTGTAACTTAGTGAAGAGAGCCAGGCCCCCGTCCGTGATATTACAGGACAGTTGGAACTGCTGTGATGCGCTGCGCATGTCTTTAAAAAGCTCCGCGCAGGCAGCCGCAGGACCGGCTATCCAGGGAGCCTGGCCGGTGAGGCGGAGCCCAGGGTGGGCTGCGGGAGCACCCTGGCCGGGGGCAGAGGCAAGCCCCGCGTGCAGGAGTCTCAAAGGCTCTGGGTGCCCAGCAATCCTGGATTGAGAACTTGATTTGCCAACCCCGATCCTGGGAACGAAGCATCCTGGATGGGGGAAGCCACCCTGCGAACGAAACGTCGTCATTGTGATGTGTGTGCCTACGTCCGGTTCGCGTGGGGGAGGCACCCCTGCGAGCCTGAACACCTGCCTGCAGGTGAACATGCAGAACCCCCGCCCTGGTAAACGGTAAGCTGGGGCCCCCCTGACCGGTCCTGCGGGAGCAGCTAACCACCCGCTGTGCCTCTAACGTCCCCGAACCCCACAGCCCTGAGAACCTTCAACGGGAGGCCTCGAGACGAGGGCTTTCTTCAAAACAGCGAAATCATCAAGATGGCCCTTAGCCTTGTTTGCAGAGCAGCTCAGTACGTGATAAAGGACTTCCTTTTCAGTCTCCTTTCTTGGCCCAGATTAAAAACAAACAAACAAACAAGCAAAACCCATGAGCATAAGCTACAGACTCTTTGCAAGGTGTGGGAGGGAGCGGGGAGTGAGCAGCGGGCACCTGGAGAGGCGGGGCCGTGGCGCCTGCATCCCGCCCCCTCCCCCACAGCTGGCTGCACATCTGGAGGGCCTGCCAGAGCGAGGCTGGACTCGAGGCCGCATCTCGGGATGGGGTGAGCAGATGTTTGAGGATTTGGGCAGACCTGTTGTTTAACATAACCGTAATTAAGAATCAAATCATACAGGCTTTCAGTTAGGTAAGTTGTGTTTTAAGAGTTAATAAACACACGAAACGCACCGATTCCCTCGATTCCACGCACCGCGGTCTCTGCTGCTGAGTCACGTCACACCCGTGTGTCCGCGCGCGCGGGGAAGCCACGTTGTGGGGCTCAGTGCGCGCTGGCGGCTGGGAATCAGCCCAGGAATGGGCAGCCTCCACAGATCAGGGCTGGGTTTGTGATTCTGTTGATTGTGCAGACTCGGGAAAGTGCTGGAGAAAATGTTCACTGTGCAGATTAACATGAGTGTCGTGTCCCGCGCGGACGCTGCAAGAGGCTTCAACTTAACGTAGATGATTCGTACACGGGTGGAAACAGTGTCAGAGTGGATCACAGATCACACCCATGATGGCGACTTTCTCGGGAAAGAGCAGACAACCACGTCCTCTGAGGTGCGACATCACAGTCCGGCAAGAACCGATGAGAGCACCCCGTGGGGATAAATGGGCCGTGTGGGGTTCATGACGGAGGGGGCCGCACATGGTGTTCCTAGATGCAAACCGTGTGATCCATACTCTTCACGCCAGTAAACCTTATAATAAACATATGGGTTTTATATGCACACATTTTTTGGAAAGCTATGATTCAGTCTTTATCAGCACACCACTAGATACACAATCACGTAGACTGAAAATGCATATATGACTTAGACTCCTCCCATCCCAAACACCAGTACCCACCCTGATGAGAGAGAGGGCGGGACCCCAGTAATGGGGCTGTGCCCCTGGGTCCGCTGTCCTGAGATCTGTTAGGTCTGCGACCCAGGATTCTGAGTCAGTACATCTGGGGGCCTGGGGTCCTATGTGCAGAGATCCCGCAGGAGTCCAGTCTGGGAAACACTGGCCCCACCACAACCATCACAAAGCGCTCTCCCTAGTGGAGGGCATGTCCCTGCTGCCGGGCTTCATTGTGCCATCAGGGCTTCTGGCTTAGCCTCCTGATGCGGAGTGAATGTATTTGTGGGGCTTCTCCAGGGACACAGAGCCTGTAGAAGATTATAGATATTTGAAAGGAGATTTATAGGGATTGGCTCACATAACCGTGGAGGCAGAAAAGTCCCACCATCTGCCATCTGCAAGCTGGAGACGGGAGGCTGGGGTGCAGTTCAGTGTGAATGAGGGGGCCTGAGGAGCAGGGAGCCGACCGTGTGGATCCCAGCAGATGACAGGAGAGGCCCCAGCTCAAGCCAAGGGGCCAGGAAAAGGGGGCGAGTCCCCTCCCTCTTCCGCTGTCCCCAGACCCTCCACACTTTGATTTGGGCGCCCCAGACTGGGGCCAGCCAAGTGGATACATTAAATTAGCCCCATGAAGCCGCCATGGTATTCCAAACTGGAGAATAAAATTTGGGAGATGTAGGAACGGAGTCTTTGCCCACAGTCAAGTTTCCATTTGAATTATGTAAAGGAAGTGATTGGACTTGAATTTGATGAACTGTCCCATCCCCCAGTGATTAATTTTCTTGTCTGGCATTTCTCTGTTTCCCATACAGGTCGGGAGCAAAAGGCGAGGTTCTGGGTTAGAGCGGCCGCCCCTCCACCTGCAGGCTGAGCCCCCCGCTGGTTCCCAAGGGCAGCTCCCCGGGCAGCATGGTTAGCACACGTCCCCACATCGAAACGTCCAAGTCCTGAGAAAGCACTTTACTGGAATTCTCTTCCAACATTCGCATTCTCTCTGAAGAATGTCAAACTCACAGTCAAACGTGGATTAAAATATTTTAAAAAATAATGACCTGAGAGAGAAGCAGGGTGTGTGTGAATAAAAATTAAATGCGATGCCAAACGAAGCGGGCAGTCCCTGCCCCTGCGCCCCCCTCCAGAGTTCTGGGCGGCCCTCCGGGGTCCCACCAGGCTCTGGGGGTGGGGGTGCGGGGTGTGTGGGCAGGCAGACCGTGGTGCAGTGGCCAATGGGTGCCGTGGGGGTGAAATATTCCCACCCGAACCCCCTTGGTTCTTCCTCTCCTCCGGGGGGCTCATCCTTCCGAGTCCTCAGGCAGGTCCGTGCGGGAGGAGAGTTCTGTTCTTTCGTGTACAAAAGGAAATGATGTGGCCTTTGTCCTGCGCCGGTGAGGGGACAGTGCCCAGGAGGGAAGGGATGACCCAGGACCGAATCCTGCTTCCCCCCTGCCCGCGCCTGGCGCAGGTCATTCAGACGTGTACAGGGATGGGGGGCGAGGGCGCGGGAGGGCAGCACGTCCAGGCCACACAGGGGGGCCCACTGCCTTCTGCTCTCCTCTTCCTGAGACACCCCTGCCCGGACCCAGGCGAGGGCTTTCCCCGAGCCACCCTCTGCTGAGTCGCGAAGGGGAAGGACGGGGAGGTGGCTGCAGGTCCCCGTGCTATAAATCTGGCCTGGACCTGGGACACACGCCGCCGGCCGCCTCGGACACGGAGCACCTTCCCCCCACAGTGGCTGCCCGGCAGGCAGGATCTGGCTCTGGTCCCCCGTGTGTCTGGTGCTGGAGGAGGCCGGCTCAGCCCGGCCCTCCCGCCTGGACGCCTGGACGCGGTCCTCTCCGTTCATTCACTCAGCACATCCATTCAACTCCTTTTTTCTTTTCTTGGTTTTTGGGTTTTAAATACCCCTCTCCACACACTCGTCCGTAAGTTGCTCTTGGTTTGCCGTTGCGGTGGGTCATGCCCCTGCAGGCAGGGTGTGTGGGTCTGCTTCTCTGACTTGGCGGCCCTGCACCACCCACCCCCCCTCGGCCGGCCGCTCCCCTCGGACAGGCATTCGGACGGTTTCCACTTGCTCATCACTGCAGCTAATGCTGTCCATCCTCCCTGGCCACGCCCTGGATGGTTCCCCAGCTTGTCCACAGCCTGGGCGACACACCTGAGCCCCACCTGCGTAGCCCCGTGGGCGAGGAGGAGGCAGGTGAGCCCTCCTGCGTGTGGCCGGGGGCGGGACACCTGTCCCCTCCGACCCACCCAGTCTCTCTTCTCCACAAACAGCAGCTTCCTTACCGTGAAATTTCAACCAGTGGCGTTTCTCTTTCAGAAGTGCTCTGCTCTTCTCCACTAAGTGATGACTGACCTCAAATCTGCCTCAAGAGACAAAAAACGTTCATAGAAAAGAGCAGAGATTCCAACAAGACAAATTAAATATAGAAATACATTATTTAAAATAACTTTTGGGGGGGTTAAAGCTCTACACATTCACACATGTAACGTGTTTTCTGCTCTACATGAGAGAGTCCCTTTATAAATTTGGAATGTGGAAGGATTTTTTAAACTATTTCTGCAAGTCCAACATTCATAAAAGATGAGACTGATAGGCTTGATCACATAGAAATTTTTAAAATCTTCACGGCAAAAGGTAAATGGCATATATCAAAGTAAAGGCAAAACAGCAACTGAGGAAAACATCTGTGGTTTATGTCAGTCAAACGCTAACCTTTGTAATAGATGAGACCAAAACTGATCAAAGAGAAGGAAGGAAGGAAGGAAGGAAGGAAGGAAGGAAGGAAGGAAGGAAGGAAGGAAGGAAGGAAGGGAGAAGGGAAGGAAGAAGGAGGGAACGAAGGAAGGAAGGAAGAAGCAAAGGAAGAAGGAGGGAAGGAAGGAAGGAAGAAGGAGGGAAGGAAGGAAAGAAGGAGGAATTCCAACAGTTCAGTAGAAAGATAGGCAACGGATATGAACAGGTATTTCGCAGCAAGAGGAATACAAACAGCTCTTACATTGATGAAGAGATGCTCAATTTTATTCACAATAATACAAACGTAGATGAAGCCGCACTCGTGGATTGGCTCCATGGGGTTGGAGAGAACGAGGCCGTGGGGGACTGGTATACGTGTGAATTGGTACAAACCTTTGGAGAGCAATTCACAGTATTTCTCAAAATTACAAATGCATATTCTTTTGACCTAAAAATTCCACTTTAGGGATTTTTTGTGAGATACACTTGCTCACATGCAGAACACTGTGAATTCAATCACTTCTCTTTGCAGCAGAGGGCTTCCGCCGGGGTCGGACTGGGGGCCACCTGCATGCCCATCCGTGAGGACCAATTACTAAAGTACTGCCGCTCCCCAGAGCACCAAGGTTTAGTGTTTCTTCACGTGGTTTTCTCCATATTTCTAAGTGGTTTCGTTTCTACTATTTCTCAATTATTTTATTATTTCTCAATGAGTGCATTTACTGTTGGTGTTTAGTAAACAGCTTTTATCAACATAAAACAGTTTTTTTCCACCTTTTTAGTTTGAATTATAAACTGCTGTGGAACTTTGTCAAATCATCTTGTTCTACTTCCTGAGACAATCATGGCTTATTAACATCATTTATTAAGTTGATGCATTTTCTAATGTAAAACCATCTTGATAGTTCTCACCCCATTTAGTCATGATGTACTCTTTTGGATTAATTCTAGTGGGTTTGAAAATCAGTGGATTCGTTGACCAGTAGTTGTTTGTTAAATTGATCTCTATATTTTTTACATCATTCTGCATCCAGTTAGAATCAAAGTTATATTAGCCTTTTTTAAAATTAGCCTTATAGGGGCGCCTGGGTGGCTCAGTCGGTTAAGCGTCTGCCTTCGGCTCAGGCCATGGTCCCAGGGTCCTGGGATCGAGCCCTGCATCGGGCTCCCTGCTCGGCGGGAAGCCTGCTTCTCCCTCTCCCTCTGCCTGCAGCTCCCCCTGCTTGTGCTCTCTCTCTGACAAATAAATAAATAAAACATTTTAAAATTAGCCTTATAAAAGAAACGACCAGCTTGATTCTTTTCTCCTTTTCTGGCACAAATTATGTAAAATAAGGAATTACCTGTTTCTTATTAAGTTGAGGAATCAAGAAGAAATATCACCAAGATATATATTTTAAACAAAAATGACAAGGCACAGAATGGTGGAATATTTAATTTAACCCTCTTGGCAGCGCTGAGATCGGTGGTGTTAATCCCATTTACACATGAGAACATTAAGTTTCAGACTTGGTTGGCCAGGCTCACATATTCTGATACGTGAAAAGGCGGTAACAAAACCCGTGTTCACACGATTCTGCTTTGAAAGAATTCATGAAAATAAATAATGCTCATAACTTACCACATCAGAAGGCTACAGTTGTTTAAAAGTAACTTCCACACTTATAGGGAGAAACTGAGGCTAAAAGAAGAAAACGGGGAGCGTGCGGAGAGATTATAAATTAGTACAGACTACAGGCTGTCCTAATAACGTGTGAGAACTGGCAAAGAGGGATGTTTCTGTTAGATCTTGCTCTGGTCTGCTTAGTTCCGTGTGAACGCCATCAGGGACGTCCGCCTGGGGCTGGGAGGGGCTGCGGCAAACGTCCGGGGTCCCCTTCCCCACCTACAGACGTGGAGTCTGTGCTGGGCCCTGCCGGTGCTGAGCCCCCCGGACGGGGCTGACGCGGCTGGGCCTGCAGGAGAGTCCGCACAATACTGAGCGTGAACGCGGGCTAACAGTCTGCCTGGCTCCTGGACGTGCGGCCACCAGGTCTGGTCCTCGAAGGCACCGGTGGTGAGGGCACTGGCCTGATGTGAATGACAGGAGCGGAGCTTGGGGCGGACGCGTCAGCCAGGCTCAGGCCCAGAGGGGCGGGTCTAGGAGAGGAAGCTGAAGTCCCCGCCACAGCGCGCTCTCCTCCTGGGTGACCGGGGCAGGTCATCGCTGGGACAGCGGTGTGAGCTGGCGGGGAGAGCGTGAGCTGCACGTAAGCGTTGGCGTAGCCGCTGATGGAGGGTAGGGGGCCGCCCAGAGGGAGCACTTGCTCAGCGTGCCCAGCAGGGAGGAGGCGACAGTGGGTCCCGCTGGTTCGGGGCTCGCACGCGCCCGGTTTCTCTGGGACGTGCGCAGTGCTTCCTCCTTGCCTGCAAATAAAAAAATAGATAAAATCCATTGATTTACTTGGCTGAGCTGTGAGATCATCGCATGTGTAAGCCTTATGCTCAGTCCTGATGTCCTGTGTCCGCTCTGTCCGTCTGCCCCTCCCCATGCCTCCCTCACCCCCAACATCAGCAGAGACCCCAGACACAGGGGTCTTCTTGCCCTGATCACCTGCTGTACACCTGGCCACAGAGACCAGGTGGGCTGGCCATGACCCATGAAGCAGTGCGGCCTGGAAAAGCTGGTGGGGAGCCTTCCCCCTGGCCCAGCTGTCTGGAGCCTGCTGGGCTTGAGATTTCCAGCAGCCTTCCAGCCTCCGTCTGCTCCCACGTCTTGCCTCCCCCATCTTCCTGCTGAGTTGTGCCCCCCGCCCCCACAGCAAGGTGAGGTCACATCAAGGTCACCCAACGGGGTGTGTGAGCCACTTAGTCATTCCTGTGCCCTTTCCCAAAAGTGACTGCAAGGAGTAACAAGCAGCCCTAAGGGAAACGGAGGCTCATGACAGGACCTCCAACCTTCAGTGTCAGAGGTTTTCAAAAGCCAAACAGAGGTTGTGAAAGCCCCCCCCCCCACATTCCAGGAGGGACCCTTGGTCAGGAAGAATGTGCTGCACAGTGTCCTTGGGCTCAGAAACGGGACTGTTTGCCTTTGGAAGCTGGAGTTCACGTCACCCGTTAGCATGACATTCAGCCGGGATGACCTCGTTCCACCGGAACCACTTGGCTTCCGACAGGACAGACCGGGGTGTTCCCAGGTTGGCCGAGGAAGGGCAGATGAGGAGCAGGCGTGCTCCCTCCGGGACCTCCGGTCTCCTAACCCGAGAGCACACATCCAGCCCGGGGCCAGCGCCCGCCGTGGGGAGGTTCGCTGGGACCCCCTGGGAAGGGGTGCCACTGGCCATGGAGTTACTCTGCAGCCAGGACCGCGATGAGCGTCTCACCCGCACGGTGCTTCAGTGAGAGCTGGGGAGGGCCGGACAGTGGGGAAGGTGCAGGGACGCAGATGTTTGCCCGCGGCCATGTCACCGAGGAGAAACAGAGCCTCTCCCGTGTAACGTGGAGTGAGCTCAGGTGGGCTCCTCGCGGGCCCTGCAGCTGTCCAAGCCAACAGGGCTGTGGTGCGTCCTTCCTCACCCCTCCTGGAGGATGGGCGAGTTCCTGCAAGGGACGGCGAGTTCCCCAGAAGACTGACAAGGACAGGGTTCTAATCAGGATGATGCGGTCTCCCTGAGCGGCAAGACGAATGGAGGGGTCCTCATGGGACACTGGGTCCCGGGGGCTACGCCTTCTTACCTGGGCACAGGGGTCATCCTCGGAGGAAGAAGGGAGAGCCACTGTGCACTGGGGAAAAGTCCTCCCTGGAGACTAGAGCTTTTCTAAAGTATGTGGTCTCCCCTTTCCTGGGCACAAATGATCCTTTCTTGCACTATAATCTCTTTTCCCTTCAAAATAAAGTAAACAAAAGATAAAATAAATACATCGCTAAAAAGAGAGGAAGAATTCTAAGATAAAATACAGCAGAAGGTCAAGTAAAGTACAATAAAAGGTCAAGTAGATAAGCATAATACAATTATTTTGTCCGTTAAAAACAAAACAAAAACTCCAGGAGTCGCCTTGACTGTCTAAAAGTCTTAAAGCCGTTAGGAAACAGCTAAGGTAGCAATGTCCCATAGAAATATAACACGGGCCACTTACGTACTTTTACACTTTCTGGGAGTCGCGTTAAAAAAAGTAAAAAAAGAACAGCGGAAATTAATTTAAATGGTATGTTTTGTGCAACTCAATATGCCCAAACGCCCTCATGTCAGCACGTGACCAGTACAAAGCATGTGATGGGGTCTCGCCCGGTGTCGCACCTTTCTGACCCAGCATGATTTTCACTCTTACTGTGCGTCTCAGTTTGGAGCAGCCCCTTCCAGTGCTCGGTGGCCACGTCTGGCTGACAAGTGGCACCGGATCCACCGGCTCAGTGTCCGCATAATGGGCGAAGGCTCCAGGTCACCACGGAGAATGGGACGCTCTCCAGCACTGACCAGAGGCACAGGCGAACTGCACCCGAGGAGGCGAGCAGGTGAGAGCCTTCAGGGAAGGGGCGTCCACCCCTCCACAGGAGGGTGTCTTTCCAGCCTCAGCCTCAGCGGGAGCAGCGAGGGGCGCTGCCCGTTTCCCGGAACCCCAAGTCCAGCGGACAATGTGATCCTGCGGCTGTCATTTGCATTTCTTTGATTAGCAGTGAAGCTAAATGATAGGTTATTTTTATTCCTGATGTTATGCTTAGAACCAAAGTACAGAATTAGAAGACTATCACGTATAATTCACTTGGAATCAAGATCAGATGGGAGGGAGAGAAGGAGAGAGAGGGAGACTGGGAAGGACAGAGAGTTACTACAGAATCAAGAGTCAGAGGTGCGGGTCATGTTAACTAGGACCCCAGATCCACGTTCCATATTAGCAGATGCCTTAATTGTCCCCGAGCCCCAGCCCTCCCCCACCCGCACCCTGAGCCACGCCTCTGGGGACTCTCCCCCCTTGAGGTAGTGTATATTCCTCGGTCCCGTTGGTGTTGATCTGGCCACACGACTTGCTTTGCTCTTGACCATCTCCCGTAGCCATGAGGAGGACGTGGTCGCAGCAGCTGGTCACAGAGGCGAGGCCCATGGAGCTGAGCCTCCTGCGGACCACAGTCCTGCGGCTTGAGGCTGCGCTACCCCGAGAGCAGGGCGATGCACGCTCGTGGCTGGTCACCACGGGGTGGCTGGTTACTAAGCGTTGGCGTGGCACTAACTGACTACTAAGGTTGTGCAGACCCTGGGGAGGCAATACGCAAACAGATACCACAGGGGCACCCCCCGAACTAAGCAGAGGTGAGTCTTCACATCAGAGGGTCAGGGCAGAACACTGGGGGGACGTGCCACACAGAAATGCAGACCGGTGAATTCTCCGAACTCCATGTGGAAGACAACTCTACGACCCTCCCACGGGAGAGGAGAGAGAGCAGACTGGCATCGGGGTCCTGACTGAGACACTAAATTTAAGAAGCAGGGATTATGGAGATTTTGAGAGAAAGAGTGGAGATATCAGAATTTCACACTCAGCCAAACTACTGTTTAACTTTGACAGCAAAAGAAAGATGTTTGCCACCCATGCACTCTTTCTGAAAACAAACACATTCCTCAATAAAATACACCACCCACACCAAAAATGAAAGAAAACTCCCCAAAGATCTAGAGTCCAACTCCCAAATCCACTCTTTTTCCATTGCCCAGCTTTTTCAAAAATGTGTTCCGAGAAGCATTAGTCTCCCGAGATGTTGGGAAGAGTCGGATTTATTGGTCTGATGGGTGAGGAGGGCCTGTCGTCAGGGTGCTGGGCGATTTGTCCAGGTCCCACGGCTGCTGAGTAGTGGGCAGGGGTCCAGGTGCTCATGCCAACGTGGAGCACGGCCCCGCGGGGTCCGCGCAGCCCTGAAAACACACTTCTCTGTGGTTCTGTCTGCAAGAGGGAAGCTCAGGCGACCACAAACCAGGACGAAATGTCCATCTGCTGTCTCCTCTGTCCAGTGCCCCACTTCTGTTGGGAGGGGTCCTCCCCAGCTCCGTGTGTTGCCCACGGATGAGAGTGTGACGCTCTCCTGGCCTCAGTGCTGGGCCCTGGAGGAGACAGTGAGTGACACAGCTGGGATCATGAGTGACCTTTCCCAAGTGTTATTTTGGAGAACGAGGAAGAAGGTTTTGCCCTCTGGGTTGCAGGATGTGACTTGGGCTGGGAATGCTGAAGGCTAGCAGTCTCCACCTCGTCAAGTGGACAAAGCCCGGCACTCTGCTATCCATGCACCTGCTACAACTCTGCTTCCTCAACACCATCTCTTCCTTTTAAACGACAGAAACTCTTCATCTGTTGGATGCTACATGGGGATGCTCGTCCTGGTAGAAGGAAGCGTGTTTGCAGTGCGGGTTGGTACTGGTGAGGTCAGAGACCGTGGTGGGGGTGTCGATCAAGGTGGGATGACTTTGGTCACCAACAGCTCCCAAATCTGTCAGCTTTGCCAAATCTCAATTCTGCTGGTGGCTGGCCCCCAGGAGCTGAGGGCAGCCCTGACAAGCAGCAAGAATATGACAGGATTTCCTCCGTCGGCGCCAGTGGCTCTTGGTCAGCTGCTCCAAAGGATGAAGAGGTGGACCAGAGTGGGGGCAGCAAGCAAAGCTTATTGGGCATTGCTAACATTTATTAAATGACGGAGTCCAAAGCTCCTGGGAAGGAGTGGACTCCAGAGGGCTGACCCTGGACTTTCTAAGTCTAGGGGGTTTTTATGGGCTTGTTGATGGGCTGTTTTGATCTGATGAACCCTCCCTGCACCTGTCAATCAGGTTTTTGTCATCTGTCTATCTTGTGGAAAAGGGTGGAGGGCTCCTTCCAGGCCGGGTGTAAAATCCTTTTAAGGGTGGTTTCCTCTTAGGGCTTGTTCCTGCCCGCCTTTCTTCCAATTATCCTTCGTCAAGAAGACAAGGACTTCAGTCCCAACCACGAGGAGCCGAACTATACCAGCAACCCCAGGGCGGGAAGAGGACGCGAACCAGACAGGGAGGCCGCCGTGAGCAGAGCACCCAGCACGCAGGGCCCTGTGACCACCTGTTACGTGGCACCCTGGGCGGGGGGTTCTCAGGCCTGGGCTGACGAGGGGACCGCGGCTCTGTGCTCGTGGCTTAGGCCTGTAGGAGCAGCCCAGGAAACCCTCTGTAAACGTGCGGCAGGAGGTGCGAGCTCAAGTCCGCATGAGCGGCGAGGGCTGGCTCTGTGAGGAGGGGGCCGGCCGCTCGGGGAGGGATAGCGCCGTCTAATACCCAGTTTCCATCCCCCCTCCCAGTAGCTGCCACTGAGTCCCACCCCCTGCGGCCAGGGTTCATTTTTAAAGAAAATCCAGAAATCCAAATTTCTATCTGAAATCTCTTGATACTTAAACATTTGACAGTTGGTAATTATTTCTCTTTTATAATCGATTTTAAAAATGCTAAACTTTCTTCAGGCAACCAGAACATGTTTGCAGGTTGCTGATTCGCAATTTTCTTTTAAACACAAAAAGCCCTTAATGCTTTACACATAAACTGGGGGCAGTCTGCCTCCACTGGTCTGGTGACTCAGGAAAACATCTCCAAAGACCTTTTTTTAAAAGATTTATTTATTTATTTTAGAGAGAGCACATGAGCGTGGGGGGGGGGGCAGGGGCAGAGGGAGAGAGAATCTCAAGCAGCAGACTCCCCGCTGAATGCAGAGCCTGATGCAGGGCTCCATCTCATGACCTTGAGATCATGACCTGAGCTGAAACCAAGAGTTGGATCCTGAACTGACAGAACCACCCAGGCGCCCCAACACGGCTTTCTTTAAACGAGGCCACTCTCTGCCTTGAGTCTCGGTCTGTTCTTGAGCGTGTTTTCAGGAATTGCTGCTTCAGCACACATGTGCCCCGGGTCCCCATACAGATGGCCTGCCCAGACCCCACTCCCATCAGAGGGAATTAATCTCACGCAAGGAAACCTTGTGGGCCATTTTTACAAAATACGTTCCACAGGGTGCGAGCCCCACAAAGTGCTTTAAAAAGAGGGTGTGTGGTCAAATGTGTTATTTTTTCAAGATTCACAATATGCAGACTCCTAGGAGCTCCACATTGAAAGCAAACAAACACAGCAGTATCCGTCTCCTTATCTTTAACACGCAGCCTCCACAAGTCGGCGAACAGACAGCCCCATTTTCCCACAGTCCTTTCGGCCGTCCTAACTACAAATGGGGCTGTGTTTGGGGAAGCGGACAGTTGATGAGCCTGCCCAGCCCGGGAATCCCCCTCAAGCCTCCCGCGGCTGAGCTCCCTTCCTGGGTGGGAGACAAATCTGCCACCCCACTGAGACTGAGGCAATCTGAAGAAAATGCCTATCATTTGAACTTTTAAAAAATCCAAAATAGGGTTCAAACAGAAACACAGAGCAAGACGATAGACTCTTCTGGTGTACTGGTAACATTGAAGTTACATTAAGTTGAATGGCCTACGTTCTCCTACTAGAAGGCAGAAATCGTCAGGGTAATAAAGAACTAAGGCCCTCTGAATGCTCTGTGCAAGAAACACACTTTATTTATTTATTTATTTTTATATAAAATGAATTCCTTTTTTGATTGTTTTTGGAATTTTATTTTATTTTTTATTATTGTGTTCAGTTAGCACCAGATAGTACATTGTTAGTTTCTGATGTAGTGTTCAACGATTCGTTAGTTGTGTATAACGCCCAGGGCTCATCATATCACTTGCCCTCCTTAGTGCCCATCACCCGGCTACCCCATCCCCCAACGCCCTCCCCTCTGTAACCCTGTTTGTTTCCCGGAGTCCAAAGTCTCTCGTGGTTTGTCTTCCTCTCCGATTTCTTCCCAGTTTTCCCTCCTTTCTGTGGTCCTCTGTGTTATTCCTTATATTCCTTAGGGGAAAAAAAAAAAAGTATTTTATTTATTTATTTATTTATTTATATATATATATAGAGAGAGAGAAAAAACAAACATGTTGGGGGTAGAAGTAGAGGGAGAAGCAGGCTCCCCGCTGAACAAGGATCCCCACGCAGGACTCGATCCCAGGACCCCGGGATTGTGACCTGAGCCGAAGGCAGACGCTTCACGAACTGAGCCACCCAGGCGTCCCAAGAAACACACTTTAAACATAAAGATGCAAATAGATTAGAAACACAGAGATGGAGGAAGATACGCTGTGCAAACAGGAATCACAGAAAAGCTGGAATAGCTATGTTAACAGCCCAAAAGCAGATGTGCCTAATAGCTTCAAAACAGATGAAGCAAAAACTGACATCTGAAAGGACTGAGCGAATCTACAATTACAGCTCTCAGTAACTGCTCAACAGAGAAACAGTAAGGACACAGAGGTTTGAGAAACACCGCCAACCTGCTTCACCAGCTGACCTTTACGGGGCATCATAATCACTCATGGATTAGGGTAGACCGTCTTCTGGGCTGTAAAACGGTCTCTATAAATTTAAAGGGGCTGAAATCATACAGAATGTGTTTTCTGACCACAAGAGAATTGAATTAGAAACCAGTAACACAAAGATAGCTGGGAAATCTCCAAATATCTGGAAATTAAACAACACATTTCTAACTAACCCGTGGATCAAAAAAGAAAAAAAAAAAAAGATCAGAAAGTGCATTAGCTTCTTGGGGCTGCTGTGACAAATTACCTCAAACTAGGGGGTTTAAACAACAGAACTTTATTCTCTCAGAGTCATGGAGGCCAGAAGTCCATAATCAGTTTTAACAGACTGAAACCAGGGTGCCGTGGAGTGGTGCTTGACTGAGGCTCCTGGGGAGCAACCTTCCTGCCTCTTGCAGTTCCTGGGGGCCCCGGGGGTGCGGTGGGTGTGAGCATCCCTCCTGCCTGCCTCACGTTGTCCTTTGTACTCATCTCTGTCAAAACCCCCTCTGCATCTTTTGCAAGGATGCACGTAGCCCACTTGGAGAGTCCAGGATAAAATCCCCTCACAGGACCCTCAACACAATTACATCTTTGCCATGTAAGGTGATATTCATGGGTTCCAGGGATGAGGATGTGGACATATCTTTGGAGCCACCATTCAACCCACTACACACACAAAGGAAAATAGAAAGTATTCTGAATGATAATGAAAACACAAAGTATCAAAACACTGGGATGCATCTAAAGTTGTAAGTAGGGGGAAATTCATAGTTATGAATGTTTATATCACAAAAGAAAGGTATAAAATCAGTGGCTAAGCTCCCGCATTAAAGAACAAAACAAACCTAAGTACATGGAAGGAAATAATAAAATAAGGGAAGAAATTTAGGAAATAGAAAATGGAAACATAATAAAGAAAATGAATAAAACCTGAAGCTGATTCTTTGAAACAGTCAATAAAATTGATGAGCTTGTAGACTGATCAGGGAAAACAGAAATTACCAGTATCAGGAATAAGAGCATGAACACTGCTACAGATGCTGCAGACATGAAATGATAAGAAATGTCGTGAACAAAGATGCCAACAGATCTGACAACTTAGATTAGATTGACAAATTCTCTGAAAGACACAAACCATCACTGCTGACACAAGAATAAATTTAAGAAAAAGGAATAGCCTTATATCTAACAGAGAAACTGAACTTGAAAGAAAAATAGAGAGAACTCCGGATGGTTCCAATGGTGAGTTCTAACAGACACTTGGGGAAAAAAGATACTAACCGTACACAAGCTCTTACCAGAAAGCAAGCAAGGACCAACACTTCCCAGCTCACTTCCTGGGGCTGGCACTCAGCTCGTCCTAAATCCAGACAACCCATTATAAGACAATAAAATTACAAAATAATACCTCTCATGAACATAAATGATTAGCAAATTGAATCCAGAAATATACAAAAAGGATAGTATATCATGGTTATAGTGAGGTGAATTGTAGCCTGTAAAAAGATTTGCTGAAATTCTAACCTCAGGTACCTGTGCACGTGCCCATATTTGGAAATGGAGTCTCCGCGGGTATAATTAGTTAAATTATGACAAAGTCATCCTGGATTAGTGTGGGCCCACAATCCCATGTGATTGGCATCCCAGCAAGAACAGGAGAAGACCGGCAGAGAAGAGCGTGTCTCGGGAAGACAGACGCACAGAGAGAGAACACCAACAGACGCAGAGGTTATAAACCCAGGAACAGCAAGGTTGCTGGCCACCACCAGAATGTGGAGACGGTGAGGAACGGCCCTCCCCTAGAGCCTGTGGAGAGAACATGGCCCGGCCCACCCCCGATCTCAGACTTCTGGCCTCCGGAACTGTGAGAGAGCATATTTCTGCTGTTTCTGTTAATGGTACACAGGAAACTAACACGGTGATCAGTGGGGTTCATTCCGGGACTGCAAATCTGGTTTATTATGTGAAAAGCCAAGAGTGTAATTCATCCTATTAACAGAACAGAGGAAAAAACATAATCATTTCAACAGGTCTAGAAAAACACTTAACATACATAATTAAATAAATATACCTCGGCGAACTAGAAATAAAAGGGATTTTTTCTATTCTGATTAGGGGCATTTACCAAAAGCCTACAGCTAATATACTTCATACTGGAAGACTTACACTCTGTCCTAAGACTGTGAACAAGGGGAGCATATATGTTCTCACTTTTCCTATGCAACATTATAGTAGCCAGTGAAACTAGCCAAGGGAAGAAATAAAACACTATCTATTGGTAAGGCAGAAGAAAATCTGTCTTTATTTGCCAATGCCGTGACTTAAGTATGCAGAAAATTCTAAGGAATTGCCAAAAAATCTTCTAGATCTCTGAAGTAATTTAGCAAGACTGCAGAATATACGGCAAATATAACAACAACAAAACTTCCATGGCATTCCCACATACTATCAATGCAAAAATTGGAAAAAGAAATAAAAAAAGTTTTAAATAATATAAAACACATGTTTAAGGGGAAACTTAACAAATAACTGCAAGATAAAAAATTCACTGAAGGGGCGCCTGGCTGGCTCAGTCGGTAGAGCGTGCGACCCTTGATCTCGGGGCTGTGAGTTCAAGCCCCACGTTGGGGGTAGAGATGACTTAAAAATAAAATCTTTAAAAAAATACACTGAAAATCCAATACTTGCTGAGAGAAAGTATAGAAGACCTAACTAAAAGGAGATCATGTCCATGGACTGGACAGTAAATATTGCTAAAATGTTAGTTCTCCCCAAACTGACCGATAGATCCAACACACTGTACATAGAGACATGTGGACCCCTCCGGGCACCCACCTGAAGATTCGATCCCTGAGGCCGTGAGGCAGCGGGGAACCAGCAAACACTCTCACAGCCCCCACAGGGGTCTCTGAAGCACATCAAGGGCTTCAGGAACAATTGTCGAGAAAACTGGCAACGCTGAGTCAGAAACAGGGATGTCCTGTTTAAGGTGCAAGATCGCCTTCTCCCGAATTCTTGAAATTTAAGACGTAAACAACAGTGCTGCCATTACTTGAGATTGGAATTACTATAGAATTTCCAAAAAGAGGTTTTTTTTTTCTTCCTTGTCTTTCTCCACCCTGCCCAGGCCTTCAGGGGCACAGGCCAGAGCCAGTCAACACAGAAAACCAGGGACAGAATGAGTCCTTCTGGGAACGATGCGGGCAGAGAATGCGGCGTAGGACTCGTGAGCCGCAGGTGGGCCACTGCCGATCACCGTGCTAGAGTCTCGGTGTGTCGTTGAAGGTGATTGTAGCCTTAAATAGTTAGGGAATACTTACACAGTCACGTGAACTGATACATTACCGGGCTTAGGAACCACAGGACGGATTGTCCCAGTGCAGTAGGAACAGACGTTTCTCAAAGTTACAGTTTGGAAGTAGAACAGACCCCCTCCAGCCAGGCATGCTGGCGTCAGTGAACAGAAGATGACATCTTAAGAACATGACTTCACTCTCTGCCAATCACTGGATGCCATTCCACCTGGAGACCCTAACTCTAATTCTCGCCTTTAAAAACCCTCCCTTGGAAGCCATTGGGGAGTTCGGGATTTTGAGCATCAGCTCCCTGTCCTCCGGGATGGCGCCACACCAATAAATAGCCTCTCTTTCTTCAGTGCAAAAGCTCCGTGTCAGTTTTTTCATCGGCTTGCCACGCATCAGGCAGGTGAACTCCTGTTTGGTTCAGTTCTAAAAACCAAACAGAACCGCCTGCCCCGGTAGGTGATGGCATGGAGGCCGATGTGACAGGTTGATTGAGGGAAGACATGCAAAGTCAGTCCCTGGGACCGGTCTGCACAAGGCGAAGCACGCCCCAACTTCGTGGGCACATTCTGTTTGCAAGGACAAGACGGCTCCCAGGCTGCGAGGAGATACAGAATCCCTCAAGCAGCACCGAGAACAAAGCGCTGGTGACAGGCACCACCGCCCCCGGGCGTGAGCGCCTGCGGCTTTGACTCACACATACCGAGGACTATTTCAAGAGGGTGGCATTCCTTGATTCCTTCCCACTTCATTGTTCTGAGAGATTAAATCCATACTTTGTCCCCTGCTCCACAACCTGAGAAAATTTTAACTCCGCATTATGTAAATACGAAGCACAACCGGGTATTCCTAATTGGACCAGCCTCGTGTCCCCGACCCCGGCCCAGGGCAGCCTCTCCCAGGGGAGGCACAATGCCGCTCATCAGCGGGGCCAATTATGCATGCGGCGCCTGCAGACCCAGCCAGCCCAGGGACAAAGGAGTGCCGCCCGCCTGCATCCCGCTTTTGTGGCCGCCAGCCATCTTTTGTGGTGTGGCCTGGGAAAAATCTGAAGGAGCCGCCCCGCTGCAGAAACCCCTGTTGGAGAAAGAGGGGGCCCTCCTTCCACCTGGCTCCGAGCGCAGCGCGCAGCCGCGGCCCATCTTATTTCCTAGGCAACCGGAGGCCGGGAAACAAGATGCCACAGGGGATGGGTTCCATATCAGGAAAGCGAGGTTGGGAAGCTAAGGAGGGAGGCTGCCCAACAAAATGTCATGGCTGACAACCGTCTGAGAGGGAGGGAGGAGAGCCCCCCGCCGCCTCCCTCCGGGAAGGCGGAGGCCGCTGCTGTGGGCTGCAGGGACGCGGCCCTGCTCTCTGCTCCTTTCTCTGCCTGCCGGTTGAACGATGGACCTAATTGTAAACCCCTGAGTCACTGCGGTGAGCCAGCCAGGGTTGATTAAATAACAAAATCATTAAAACTGACAAGGGCAGAATCCTTCAAAAACATGAAATCTGTGTGATAAATGGAGCAAAGAAAAGAACACACAGTCATTTGGGCACAGCGCTGAACAATAACAAGCCCCTGTATAGACCCGAACTGGAAGCAGATTTTGAGCCAAGAAGCTCAGCAGGCACTGGGTGCTGGCTGGAGGCTGTCAAAGGTCTGAAATTCAGATAAAACCGACAGCGCCCAGTGTCTGTGCGCGGCTGCCCACGTCCCCAGCGCCCTCCGCGACGAGGCCCCGCCTGCCTGCCAGCGTCCTCTCTCTGCGTCCAGACCCGGATCCACCCTGAGCGTCAGCCTCCCCTCCTGACCCACTGGCTGCCTCCATGCACAGCGCTGCCGGGCAGACAAGACAGACATTTAAAAGCCGGTCATGTCTTGGATTAGCGTGGCTTTGAGGCCCGAGACGACGAATTATTTTCTGCCTGCCGGAGGGCTCTGCTTCAGGCGTGGGTGGGAGCTTGAAGCCGAGGAAGGGGAGGAAGACGGGGTGCTTCCAGGGAGGGACGCAACAGCAGACAAAAGCCCTCGGGAGCGGAGGGACGTCGCTGGCTGCCACCACCCAGCCGCCTCCACTAACAGAGTCAGAAAGCAGGGGTTGCGTGAACTCACTTTGCACTTGTACAATTTAGGAAAATACATGTATTATGCATTTTAGGCACTAATACAGGTAGATAATTGCTATAATCTGAAAAAAAAAAAAAAAACCTGCTTCCCATTGGGGGAAAAGGGGTTTGAGGTTCTTCCCACAACCTCTGGACCTCATGTTGATAGAATGAACAAAGAAATGATGTCCTCCACATAAGCCAGCTTAAGGCTCTTGGACGTTTTCAAACCCTGCTTGTAAATAAATGTCTTACTAAACTGGAAGCCCCAGGAGGACTAAGCTGGTCTGTTTTGCTTGCCAGGAGATAGCCAGCCCGGCGTAGAGTAAATACTCCATCAATATCTGTCCTACAAAAAATGACGGCCCTCTGCAACATGAATCCTCTAGACTTGGCCGTCTTTCCAGCCACTCCCGTAAAGCGGATTCTGAAGTGCCCTCCATTCGTCTACCGGCTGGCGGCACAATGGTTGCTGAGTGAGCACACGCTCTGGTCTAGACCAGCAGGCAGAAGGAGGCCGTGAGCCTGGGGAGTACCCGCGAGAAGGAAGGACGTTCTCGGTCTGACGGGGGCTCCGGAGACCAGCATCCGAAGGGCAGAGCCAGCTCCACAGCGAGCAGGTCGTTCCTTAAGGCAGAGAGTTCTGCTCTCAAAGTCCCACCAACAAATGACACACCGGTTTGAGGAGCTGGGGCATCTGCCCGACTGTTTTCAGTCTCATTAATATTGTTATAAACTGACTGCTAAGGAGTTTATAGTAATCCTTCCTGATTCTGCTCTAGGGATTCTGCTCTTCATTTCATGGGGAGTTTGCTGAGAGCAGAGAGAGCCTACAAGAGGTCATAGGGTCTGTCTACACCTGGTAGGAGCTACCTTACATTTTTAAGAAGGGGGAGCAGAGTTCCCCCTGTTTCAGTCATGCTTTGTTAGTATCCATCTCCTTTTGTGAATATAAACCTTTTGTTCCATCTGCATGTAGAAAACCAGTTTCTCTCCATCTTTGGTTCCTTTCCGCCCTGGTGTGTTCACTTCGGAGGTCAGTAATGCTGCCTGGGGTACCCCCTCCCCACCCACCATCCCCTCCGGCTGCAGCCAGCCTCTTCAGATCCCGGGGGATCTGAAGCTGGACTTTTGCTTGGCCTTTTGCTGCACGGTGTACCTTCTTCCATTGGCATTTAGATGGTCTCTAGGCTCCCTGCGGGCTTCTAGTTTGAAATATTTTGCCATAATTTCCCCCAACTAACAACCATGACTGGTTGCCCTGACATGCAGTCTTGCAAATTTTATTTCTGCTTCTGTTCCTCTTTTGGGAGATGACAGCCCGGAGCACCTTCATTATTGAAGATTCTCTTTCTTATGCAAATTTCATTATTTTGCAGAAATACTGATATTTTCTTAATACCTCAGCAATCTAGAGGAGCCGTGTAGCCCTGCTGTTGTTGATGATGGGCAAATGGGAGTGGAGGGGAGGTGGGCTCAGTGACCCCCAGAAGCTGGGCCACCGCGGTCTCAGAGAGAAATCCCCAGCAAGTCAACATGCAGTCTCTTTTGCCAGGTCTCCGCAGATGGGCCCCGCGGCCGGGATTCTCCCAGGACCCCAGCACGGCCGCCCCGGCATGTCCACCTGAGACCTCGAAAGGCACGGGCTGGTCTGCACTGTCTTCGTGGCGCGGTGCTGGGCTGCACGCGACCTAGGAGGCTTTGCCAGGAAGGAGGCGGGCGCGGACTGAGGGGAGAAGTAACTAAGTGAACTCCGGGGAAGCGGGAAGCTGGCCGGGGCTGCACCTGACACCGTGTCTTGTTTGGAAAGCAGAGTCTTACAGAATGGAAGCTCCCCTGTGGGGCAGGAGCGGGGAATACCTGACTCACTGCTCTGCTGCCTCAACTCGATGGTCTTCTGGGAACATTAGGATGTTCTGGGGTGGCCTGCACCCCTAGCATTTTATAAGCTAAACCACCCCTGAAAGACACGAATGGTTCTCCTTGTGTCTATCAAGTACAGGGCATCTATATGATGAAAGCACTCAATCTTGATAAGAAGTGATTGACAGTTTTTATAAGAGGAACGTGGAAGGTGGTAAAGCTGAGTAAAGTGAATGTATGTTTGTGTGTGTACGTGTATATTGATGTACATGTATATGCACACACACGCACATATATGCACACAAACACACATGCGCACACACGTGCATCTGTTAATATATACTCACAGAAGAAAAGAGCATTAACATAACATAAGGGCCCCAAAACTGCTAACTTAACAGCACAGATGGTATATGGAAAATCTCATGTTCTCACTTTGTTATATTAGAAACATAGTCATGGCTCTGGTTGATAATCACACAATCTGCTTTATTTCCACCATTTCTATGGGTTGTCAGAAAACGCCCTTCCGCGTCACTCTGCGTGCAGTAAGCCATTCCCACTGTCTGGGGTTCCGACCCATCCGTCTGGAGATGGACGGTAAAGAAATTTAATGTATGAACATCCTGACTCCAGAAAGTCACGGATCCTTCAGAAATCCGTCCACCTAGCTTCTGCTCCGAACACTATTACTTCTCTGACAATTTAGGGAAGTCTTCAGTGTCCGTTTACTAACCAATAAAATAACGATACGGCCAGCTCTAGCTCCCATCTGATTATTGGGAATTATTTAGGAGACTCATGGGAAAACACCCTGAGACATGCAGAGACACCCCACCACGACTGTGCTCCGGGGTGACGGAGTCAGAGGGCGTGGTCAGGGGGCGCGGTCAGAGGGCGCGGTCAGGGGGCGTGGGCAGAGGGCATAGACAGGGCGTGGTCAGGGGTGTGGTCAGGGGCGC
>NW_022589712.1:2159962-2202239 GCF_004348235.1 Phoca vitulina | reverse complement strand
CCCCCCCCCGCAGCAGCGCCCCACCCCGCGTGCGGCTGCAGGCGGGGCCTCGGCCGATGTCTCCCGCAGGAGTCTGTAGGGCACGGGACCTTCACGTTGTGTTCCAGTTGCTGGTGACCTTTTAGAACACAGTACATTTTCTCACGAAAGCCAGGGTTTGCTCCCCAGACGGGGACCTTGTCCCAGGACAGCATTCCCTGCCCCCCTCACCACACAGAACCTCACTTCACACCTGGCGAAGAGCACACCTTTCCAGAACGTTCTCCACTCAGCCGTCCTCGTGAAATGCCGCTCGGGGGCAGTCCTGTCCCACGGGGAGCCAAGCAGGGCCCGCCCTCCCCAGGAGCCGCCCTCACTGCTGTGCGGATTAGAGCAAAAGACTGGAGTAGAATCATATATGGTGAGGCCGGGGGACTTGTGGCTTTAAAAGCACAGTATACAAGTGCAAATATAATGGATTGGTTGTAGAGTGAGCTACAGTTTGCAAAGCACACACATCACTGTGGTCTGAATCTTTGTGTCCCCCCAAATTCGTAAGTTGAAAAGCTAACCCCCAAGATGAGTATTGGCAGTGGGTTCTCTGGAAGGTGATCGGGTCATGAGGGTGTGGCCCTCCCGAATGGGACTGGTGCCTGATGAAGGGGGCCCGGGAGCTCCCTGCCCCCGCGCTCTGGAGGCACAGAGCGAGAAGACCGCCGTCTGTCCCCAGAAGAGAGCGCTCGCCCCAGCGTGCTGGCGCCCCGACCCGGGATATGAGGATGAGGTTCTGTTGTGGTAAGTTGCCTGGTCTGCGTGATTCTGCCAGGGCAGCCCGGACGGACGAAGACACGGGTTGCTCCGCTCGGCCAGCGTGCCTGTGACTCGGGTCTCCAGCTGCCTGGAGCACAAGCATCACTTCTGCATCACACGGATGGGAACCCGTTACCTGAATTGTCTCCCCACATACAGCGTGGAGGCGGGGATGCTGTGGGCCCGCGAGGGCTCTGACTGCAAACAACAGACACACTCCTGCTACCCCGGGCATGAAGGGCATTTCCAGGGCAACTGCACAGGCTCAAAGGACCAGGGACAGCGAGGTCAGAAAGGACAGGAACTGGATCACTCCCAGCACCGCGTGTCAACTCCTCACGTACACGGACACCGGGACACAGAAACATCAGCAATTTTCTTCAGTCTTCGAGTCACATTCCAGGGGGAGACCAGGGGTCGGCCCCTCCCTGGCCTTGGGGCAGGCAATGTGCTCGACAGCCAATCCCACCAAAATGTATTTAAACCTTACAGAGAATGACAAACCTTTCTTTTTCTTTTTCTTTTTTGGTTTCCCACTTTCTCTTAAAATTGATTTTGTGCTTTTTTTTTTCCTATTTACTTGGATGAAATTTGGACAAATCCCAGGATTTTTCTGGTCAGTCGCAAGCTCTAAAATGTCCTTCATTTTTAATCACAAACATAGCCTGCTTAGCTATTAAGAAGCCCAGCCTGTCTAGTCATCACCTTTTCATTCTTGATTTAAAGTAGGAATCTCGGCCAGGGAAGGGGAGATGGTCCACTTTTCACATCTTAGCCAGACGTTTCTCTTCCATCCCGCCCTGCACGTGGCGGTCTACACCGCCTCTGGAGCGGGGCTCGGAGCAGAGGTGGTGCGGAGGCCGAGGCAGTGGTCTGGCCCGATGCTCTGTCCGCTGGCAGGGGAACCGTCCCTTTCCTGGTCTCTGTGGAGGCCTCTGTCCTCTCCACCATGGGGATTTCTCGTCTGCCGCGTCCTCCTCAGCCCCGGGCCCCTCAAAGGATGTGTCCAAGTCCTCACCCTTACTACCTGTGAATATGGCCTCATTGGAAAAAGGGTCTTTGCAGTTGGATTTAAGGATGAGGTCTTCCTGGATGTAGGGTGAGCTCTAAATCCAACAGCCGGCGTCCTAAAACAGAAAGGAGGGGAAGATTCGAGGCGAGGACACTCCCGGAAGAAGGCCCGTGGAGACAGAGGCAGATGTGGGAGCCAGGCGGCCCCCCCACCCCCTGCCAAGGCCTGGTGGTCCCAGCAGGGGCGTGAGAGGCAGCAGGGCTCCTCCCCAGAGACTTCCGAGGCAGTGGGCCCTGCTGACACCTTGATTTCAGACCCTGGCCTCCAGACCCGAGAGGGGCACTCTCCCCTCGTTGCAAGCCCCCGGGCTGTGGTGATTTCTGTGGCAGCCCCAGGAGACTGATGGGGACCCCAGGACGCAGACAGCGGTTCCTCCGTCTCACGGCCGATGCCACACCCACGTTCTCCCCACACACAGCCCTCGCCTTTCTCACTAACACGCGTGTGCTTGCACAGATGTGTGTGCATTCATACACACAAGCAGTTTGTTAACACCCAGGGGTCAGAAAACCTTGGAGGTCCTCGTGGATCCTGGAAAGGTGGCCGACCCCCGAGCCACTTCTGGAGTCCTGAGCCGCCCCTTCTCCCCCAAGTTTTCTGGGAGGGATCAGACAGGAGCCCTCTGCCATCTGTAGGCTACGGGGAACGTGCAGAGCTCCCTAAGGCTGTTCTTGAAGCCGGGTCCCTGAATCGAGATGGAGGACGAAGCACCTGCCACCTGCACCTTCCCCCCCAAGGAGGAGGGAAGTCCCATCCTCAGTTCCTGGCAGTGCAGGGAGGAGAACAAGGCTTTGAGGGGGCTATGGTTAAGGGAAGAGTTCCAGGAGCAAGTATGGTTACGTTACTAAGTTTGCAGGAAGGTAGCTGGAGCCGATACAATATTCGGGGACAGGGGCTATGCAAGTCACTGGGTAGATGTTTCCTCTCTGCATTTTATTTTATTTATTTATTTTTAAAGATTATTAATTTGTTTGTCAGAGAAAGAGAGAGAGAGAGAGCACAAGCAGGGGGAGCGACAGGCAGAGGGGGAAGCAGGCTCCCCGCCGAGCAGGGAGCCCGATGCAGGACTCAATCCCAGGACCCTGAGATCATGACCTGAGCTGAAGGCAGACGCTTAACCGACTGAGCCACCCAGGTGTTCCCCCATCTGCATTTTAATTCAGAGTCTGAGCTATAGTAAATGGAGCTAGAATTAAATGAAAGCCTTTCATCAAATATTATTTTCAAACCAGGCAGGGAAGATGACGAGCAGATCGCTGTCAGCTCCACCGGGACCTTCGTCAGCACAGTCCCCGCGACGGCGGTCACACGCCGGCCAGCAGCGGCTCCGCCCGCACCCTGCTGACCGCTGGCCTCGCAAGCCCTGACTCGGTTGGAAAAGGAGGTCAAGCAAAGAAGGAGCTTAAAGGCAGGGTGTCAGGCTGCATTAACTCACCCCAGAGGATTCAGGGACTACAGTCTGGAAACTCTAATTTGCAAGAGAAGTTATGTGGTGCGGTCGACTTCCACTTAAGAACAAGGGAGCACTTCCCTTGCAGGGACGAAGGTCCTCCCGGCCCAGGCCGTGTCCCCCAGCTCATGGCACCTAGAAATCAGGTGGGTCCTGACCTGTCCCTGACTCTCAGGAGCCGCCAGGGTGAGCTGTGGGGAGGGAGGGGGGAAGACCCCCGGCAGCTGAGTTCTTGGTTGGGACCCGAGGTTCCAGCTGTACAGCATGGCCAGGAACAGCGGCAGGAGCCAAGAGGGGGCCACCAGCGTCCTGGGCAGAAGGGTCAGACAGGCGAGGTGTCGCCCTGCACCTCAGCCCTGCTCTTCCACACCCTTCCCCTCGGGCCCCCCCAGGACACCTGTGTCACCCGGGGCTCAGTGTCTCTGGACCTCAGCGTTGTCACCAGGAAGGATGGTAATGACGTCCCCATTTCACGGCACATGCACTTGGAAGCTGAAATAGTTGTGGCCAGGAATTCGGCTCACAAGCCATGAGGCCCCGCACACACTCCGGCCAGAGATCTGCGTGTGCTGTGAGTGTGCTCAGCTGCGGCCGCAGCTGGGGGAACACAACCCCACAGACCAGGGGCCCGAGCACAGGAGTAGATCTCCTCACCGTCTGCAGGCGGGTTCTCTGGAAGCCTTGCTCGCTCATAGACCCATCCTCCCCTGTCTTCACATTGTCTTCCTTCTGTGAACGTCTGTGTCCCAATTTCCCCTTTCTATGAGTCGTATTGGATCAGGGCCACCCAAGGACCTCATTTTAGCTTGATTACCAGTGTAAAGACCCTATCTCCAAATAAGGTGAGGTCCTGGGGGGTTAGAGCTTCCACATGGGAATTTTGGGAGACATAAGTCAACCCGTAACAGAATGGACATGCCCGGCAATGCTCATGGTTTCACGTCTTCTTTCCAAGAACTGGAAGTCACTGCCTCGCTGGACAGTCGTGGCTCTCAATCTTGGCTGTTGTTAGAACGGTTCATGGTGATTTTTAAAAAAATCCTGGTGCACAGGCCACACCCAGCTCAGCCAAGTCAGAAGCCTTGGGAGTGGGGTCCAGCCTGGGCCGGTGTCAGCGCTCCCTTGGGTCGAGAACTCCGGCAGGACTGATGACCTCTACTGGATCAGAAGTTTAGAGCCATGCGACTCCTGAGTAGGTTTTGGATGAGTCAGAATGTGGGATCGAAGCTAGAAAATCGTCTCCATAATGAACACCATGATGGCACTCTCCGTGGTAGGCCCCAAAGAGGTGCTCATCCCAGTGCCCCCCACGGGGAAGGGCCAGGGCCCCAGCTGCCTGCCAGGGGACTCATCCGCCCCCCCGCCCCCGGTTGCCAGCAGAGGCTTCCGTGTCGCCGGGGGGCTGCTGGCCGGCACCATGCGGGGAGACCCTGAGCTTCTGGATCAAGGCGGCCAGGGCCCTTGGAGTGGGATAGACCAGACAATTGTCCTCCTGGAGCTTGTATTTTTTGAAGCAGATGTCCAATAAGTAAGTTAATGAGTCCGTGCGCATCAGCTTCAGATGGTGAGAAACGCCATGAAGAAAAGCAGAGCAGGGTCAGTGGACAGAGAAAGAGCAAGTGGGCCATGGAGGGCTCCATTTTATCTAGGTGACAAGCAGACCCGGAGAGAAAGGAGACACAGCCGAAGCATATTGTTGGACGTCACCTCCTTCTTATCATGAGTGCTGGTGTTTCCTTAGCTTGGCCGTTTGCAAAGCAACCCTCGGTCCCCTGCCCGAGATGATGCCCACACTGACCCCAAAGTGGGTCCCCTAGTCAACAGATGAGAAATCTGCACAGGCCACTCAGGGATGTGCTGGGATGCACTCACCCCCGACTGCGTCCCCACCACCAGTCCCTCGTCTTCTACCGCACCTGACGCTGACGGCGGTGTGTGGGTGTGTGTGTCCCCCCGTGCCCGAATGGAGATGAAGGGAGAGAGCAGCTCCGCAGTGAGCCTGCCCGGCGCCCCCAAGCCTGCAGGCCACCCTGATAGTACACAGCCACTCCCGACCTGTCTTCTTTCAGCGTTTCCTGGGCACTGTGCGTGGGACTCCTCAAATATCCAGCGGGCGACCTTCTTAGCTTGCCGTTCATACTGGCATCCACGGGGTATTTTTTTCTTTTGTTTTGTATGTTTTTAAATGGAACTCAAGTTCATATCACTGAATTAGTTTTCTGATTCGTGGCATTTTCTTGTCACTGGGTCATACTTGACTCTGCCGCCCGCTTGCATTTTATTTATTTCACGTGTTCACTGCCCTGTTTTCAGTCATATAATGAAAACCCTACACTCGCACCACTCTCCGACCCAACCCCTTCCACACTGATGACCCCGTCTGCGCCCCTCCCCCACCCACTGCGGCAGGCCGCACCGCCCTCATCTGGTGCTCCCGGTTCTCCTGGTGCCTTTGTTTTGTGGAGTTAGCAGGTGCCTGAGTGCGCTCCAGCCTAAGGAGGAGTATTTTATTTAGCTTTTGTTGCTTTTGTACTTTTTGTATTAAAAGATGTTCTTTCAGCCAGCAGTTATGAAAGTTAAGTCTGCACTGCGGCATCTGGGAACAGGAACTCTTTAGAAATGCAAATTCTTGCATGCCCCCCACCCCAGACCTCCGGAATCAGAAATGGTGATTTGCATTTCTCTGACTACTAAGGAGGCCAACAGCCTCTTAATTTTGTTATTGGGTGTTTGTGTTCTCTTTTCTGAAATGCCTGGCAGATTTTTGCCCCTTTTTGCTACAAAGTTGTTTATCATTTTCCTATTGATTTTAGTTATTTTTATATTCTTGACACTGATTCTTTCCGGTTAAATTCACTGAGAATATTTTCTCCCATTTATAGTCTGTGTTTTCTCTGTGTTGTCTTTATGATGAGCAGAATTTCTAATTTTAATAGAATCAAATGTATTTTTTTGTGTGGTTAACACCTATGATTCTTATTTAAGAATTCCTTCCCTATCACAAGGACAGAGAGAAACACACCAATATTTTCTACTAGAGGTTTTAAAGTGTTTCTTTTGACATAGAAGTCCTAAGACCTTTTGGAATTGCTTTGGTTGTGGCGTGAAGTAGGAATCCATGCTCACTAGTTTTTCCAAATGAATAACCGCTTTTTCTGGTTTTATGAGGTGGGTTATTCCTCTTCTTCCCTCTGCAAAGCTGTGACTGCTCTGTCATAAATCTAAGGTCTTGTGGGTGTGGGCTTGTGTCTGGCCTGTCCACTGTAATCCACTGACCAATTTCTATATTCTTATATCATCAGCAACCGTCTTTTTCTCCCTATTTTTAATTTTTTTTAAATTTAAATTCAATTTAGTTAACATATAGTGTACTATCAGTTTCAGAGGTAGAATCTAGTGATTCATCAGTTGCATGTAATACCCGGAGCTCATTAAGTCACGTGCCCTCCTTAATGCCCATCCCCCAGTTACCCCATTCCCCCACCTGCCTCCCCTCTGGTAACCCCCAGTTTGGTTCCTATGGTTAAGAGTTTCTTATGGTTTGCTTCCCTCTCTGTTTTTACCTTATTGTATGTTTTTCTTCCCTTCTCCTATGCTCCTGTTTTGTTTCTTAAATTCCACATATGAGTGAATCATATGATACATGTCTTTTTCTGATTGACTTATTTAGCTTAGCACTGTACCCTCTAGTTCCATCCATGTCATTGCAAATGGCAAGATTCCATTCTTTTTGATGGCTGAGTAATATTCCATTGTATATATGAACCACATCTTCTTTATCCATTCATCTGTCAATGGACATCCGGGCCCTTTCCATAGTTTGGCTACTGTGGACATTGCTGTTATAAACATTGGGGTGCAGGTGCCCCTACAGATCACTATGTTTGCATCCTAATAGCTCATAATAAATGTTGCTATCTGGTTCTCACGTTCCCTCTCTCTGCGTGTATTGACCATTCCTGAGCCTTTAATGTTTCATCATTTTGTTTTGTTTTGTTTTAGAATCAGCTTGTAAAGCTCCATGAAAAACTCTGTGTGGGGGAGGCTTGACTGGGCTTGCATTAAATTGATAAATCAAATTTGGGCGAATTACCACTTCTGGCACTATGTCCTGATGCTGCTTACAGAAACCTGGGATTCCTGTTCAATTCATCAACCTCACTGTCCCGGCATTGCTCACGTTACTGCCCGTATTCCTCGCCAAGTCTCTCCCGCCCCACACCAGAGAATCCAGCTCTTCCCTCCGTCCGGAGGCTCCTTCTGAGAGCTGGGACCCAGGGATGTCTCAGTCCTAACATGCAGCCACCCCTGGAGAAGGAAGCTCCCTTCCATGTCGGCTCTCACAACATTATGTCAATAGCTCCCCGATTCACTGTGAGATATTTTTAGGAAGGCAATTTATTTCCTCTTACTTTAAAACATTCCACCCAAATTACTGTACTTCTTAAAATGTTCTATTATTATCTGAAACCAAAGCAAAGAGGGGCACAGGGTGACTTCCACGCGTTCTTCCCCCAACCGCCCCGGGAAGTTGTTAAAACGGGGGGCTGCCACCTGCTCACATTTTATCCCAACTCGGTCCATGGCGTCTTCCCACATCATCTGAATATTTTTGAATAGATTCTGAATATTTTTGAAGTGAGAATCTGGTCCACAAACGACCCGTCCCTTTTTAAAAGTGTTCTCTCTGCATGATACACAAAGTACCGGATCAGAGGACCTGGTGCATACAGTGTAATGCGTCAGTTTAGAGGCATTAAAGACCCATTAAGGGTGGCCCATATTTTTTGTTTCTGTTTGTGTCAAAATTAGTAAATCTGCTGTTCTTGTGTCATTGGTTTTGTTTCCAAAACAAACACACCTACTTTTTCTTGCAATATAAATGATCTGGTCAAGATTATCTGAAATTATAAATGTAAAAACAAATAGTCAAATTTTACGGCTTCACGGGTTATGTATTGAAGTAAAGCTTGGTGGGCGTCTGTGTTTCTGGGATCATTCAGTAAGATGGGATGGAAGGCCCAAGGTCATTCAGCTTTCTTCAGTTGGAGAGAGACTTATGGATTAAAGACAGTCACTGAGATTCTTGAGACCCAAATCTTGTCTTAAGACCCAGGAGCAAGTCATGGTAATTCACATAATAAAAGGAAAAAAATCTCAGACTTGATTCCTTAGTAAATTTCCCTTCCACCAGAATGATGGTTACTGAAAAGTCATCCCAAATGCCGCACAGATCGCTGATTGTCAAGCGGTAAGAATTCATTTGATACTCTAATACTAAACTAAAAATAATTCTATCTCGTAGACATTTATGATTTGAAAACTATATCATAATCTCAAAAATGTAACTCAACTTGGTAAACATTCACTGAGGGCCTACATCAGGCTGGGCTCTAGGCTCTGAAGAGGAACAGGGCCCAGGCCCTGCCTTCAAGCTAAGCAGCCGAATGCCTCGGGGCCTCCTCACTGACAAAGATCATCATCGCATAATAGTTTAAAATGTCCCTGCTCTTTCTTTCTGATGGTTGGATTCTGCATCAACGCAAGTACTGATTAGCTATGAGCCTTGATTTATGGAGCATGTTGCTCGTCTCTTGTGCCTTGGTTATTTATCTAAAAGATAAGGGCAATCAGCCTGACCTTTGTAGAGTTGATAGGGGAAAGAATGCAAGGCACCTCCCAATGTCTTAAAAAACGAGGTGTACCCCAGGCTTCTGTTGGGACCATCAATCCTTTATTAGCTGCATGAATCAGTCAGCAAACGCATCCCTCCCTTTCCCAAGATGATGGATACAAGAGAACCGGAGAAATCCACATGAAAAACAAGGAGTTACTCAGGAAAGATATACTGCTGAGTGAGGGAATAAAAAAGACGGATTGGAGAAATGTCTATCGAAATGCCACATTTGTCTACTATTTGGTAGTAAGAATCCTATATTCTGTTCCAGAAGCCACAGAACATGGGCATAAATTCGATGAGGCGGCGAGGCTGGCTCCGCCCCAGGCGTGAAGCCTCACTCAGGTCAGCGGTGATCATCCGATGGTCTCGACGTCTTACCCAAAGGGAACACCAGGCTGTGCTGTATTGCGGAGACGCCGATCACGGCTCTTCCGGATCTTAGACACTGTGTCTGTTTTCAGACCAGTCCTTGAGCACACGCCTTGAAGGTTTGGACGCTATCCTCGCAAAACATTACCCGTAATAGTCGCACCGTGGTAGCATTTTATGACGGAAATGGGAAGAAAAGTCCAACACTCGTGTACTCTGTTTCGAGAGAGCAAAAGGAAAGAACACGGAAGGTCACAGCACACATTAGGAGGTGACCATTAAATACAGATTAGAAAAAAAGAGCATTTGCCCTTCCAAAGACTCCTTTACAAGTTCCTACTGTAAGGCCTCCATTTGCGTTGGAAATATTATTCAGTTCACAAAAAGCGAGAGGGAGAGAGAGAAAAGTTGGCGGCTGCGTGTTCGGGGCAGGCCGCCCCATAAGGCGGAAGGCTGTGCGCGTGGGAAACGGCCTCTACTTTGTGTTGATTTACTGGAATTCTGGGTGGGTTTTTCAGAATGACAAAAACGACAGCAACAACCACTAAAACATATGAAATAAAGATTGCTGCTAACAAAGGAAATGTTTCCCCAAGAAATTTGCTTCTATAAAAGGAAGTGAAGAAATACAAGTAAGTAATACAACCAGGGGACACATGTTTCTGAAAAATAGTTTGGGGAGAGAATGAGTCTGTTGAAATCCATCCTATGAAAAACGACAAATGAATCAATGTTAAGAAGTATCCTAGGCTTGGTGATTATTAATTACTTCATAGCTGACTTCCTCGAGACCAGGCCCCGGAGAAGCTGTGGCCTCCGCCTTGATCGTCTGTGTGTTGGGCTCTCTGCTAGCTGGTTATTCCCAGTGCACACGTGATCCGATCTCCTGTTTACAAACAACCGGGTTGGAAACAGGGCAGCCGATTTCATTAGAGTCACGTAAATGTCCTTGAAGAATAGCTGAGGGGAGATGGTGGTTTAACCCCGCTATTGGACAAAGGGCCATAAAAGCTCTAGGGTTTTCTTGTTTTGTTTTTTTTTTAAATCTTAACCACTCCTTCCTTCTTTAAGAAGTAGACCATGTGACCCATAGTGGATGAGACTGTTACTTGTTTAAGGCTTCCTTGCTGACTCTGGCTAGTGATCATGAAGCTATCGCTTGTTTTGATAAGACAGATCTACCTCCAGAGGAAATGAAATACATTTCCTGAGCTCTGAGAACCAGAAGCTGCCCTTGTTTGCCACCTTTGATGACAGACAGAACGGAGAAGGAGGAGACTGGCACCATGGACTCGAAGCCATCGAACAGTCCAGATCCCTGTCCTTGAGCCAATCAGTAGTAACGAGGAGCCTGAGCTCTTGTCCGTCACAACACTCATTTTTATTCTCACTGTGAGATCAGTTCTCACTGTGAGATCAGAAATGAAAACACGAGAGTATCGTTCGTAGACACGGTGGCTGAGGAAGACAGAGCACGTTTCTGAATGCACACGGATGGGCAATGAAAGGGTGATGTGAAATCTGTTTATGCAGCATCTTTCCCAAGCTTGTTTCAGAATTCCCTTCAAAGGGTTAAACAAACAGTGGTGTGCAGAAGGAGAGAGCTGACATCAAACGCAGTTCTGGCCCCAGAGGGGAAGTAAAACAGAAACAGAGCCTGAACTCTGGTCTCGGGGGGTGGAAGGTTAGGGCCTAATTGCCTCCTCCAGGGACTTGTCAGCGGAGCTGGGAGAGATGGACAGCGGCTGCAACACGCCGAGATGCCAGAGGGAACTTCTGGAACGCGGACTTCTGGAGGAATTGCTGTAATAAATACCTTTGATTATGAAATGCAATTTCCCCAGGAACTCAGAGAACTACTGCATATTTTGCTTCTATTCATCTCATGATGGATTTGGGAATTATTAGAGGCAGGTATTTTCAGCCTCCAATTGTTCCTTTATTGAAAAATCAAAGCCCACAGAAGTTAAATGTAACCCTCAACAACACAGTGAATCACCGCAAATAAAAATCACTCCCCCATTTTTGTCTGGTTTTTTTTTTTTTTTTTAGAGCTAGTCTATGCCTGAATTTTTCACTTGTAGAATAAATGTGAAACCAGAGGTAGGGTTGCTGGACTTAGTAAATAAAAAATACAGGATGCTCAGTTAAATGTGAATTTCAGATAAGCAACAAATACATGTTTGATATAAATATGTCCTTTGCAATATTTGATACATACTGAAATTTTCAAGTAGATATTCATTAACCATTTGAAATTCACATTTAGCTGGGTGTCCTATGTTTTATCTGGAAACCCTAACCAGAGGCTTTAGTTTCAAAAAAAAAGGCTAGATGTTCTCTTGTCATATTGCCAAGAACTGACTCTTTGAAGCCCCTTTCCCTTCATTAACTCCCTCCAGCAAACCTCTGCCTCCAAAGCTCCTAGCACTACCCTGGAACCCAGGCTTTTCCCTTGTAAGTCACTTAGATGGAAGGCCTGTCTCTGCGTCCCCCCAACGCCCCGTTGGGGGCTTGGTATAGATGTGTGTGTGTCACAGGATGGCTGACACTTCACATCACTCCCCGCAGGCTCCCCAAACCCGACCCCGAGCCGTGTCCAGGACCAGTGGACGAAGCACAAATTAACTCAACCTAAGCTGTCCCAGCTAAATTCCTCCCACCAAATACTCTGAGGTTCTTGGTATGAGAGAGCCTTTCTCTTCTGGCCAGGAAGCTGTTATTAGTTATTTTTAAATTTTCAAACTAAAATGTTATTATTAATTTTGAGATTTTGAGCAAAAAAAAAAAAGTGTTTGCCTCTTAGTGCATAGTAAATGTTTGTGGAACGAATGAATGGGTCAAAGTCAGAAAGAGCACAATTCTCTGGATCAGAAAGCGATACCTCCACAATTATCCAACAAAGTGTTTTGACAATACAAACCACCTTCCAGGTATTATAATGTGGCTCTGGCAGAATAAAAATGGCTCCTTCTTAGGGCATCTTTTCCTTTTTACCTGATGACCGCTTCTCTCTGCTCACCGCTGTGATGCTGGGAAGGCAGGCCAGCATCCTGTATTAGGCTAGATTTGCATTAAAGTCAGTAGGGCTGAGTGGTACGTCCTCCCTGATAGATGCCTGCTGTTTACTGAGAGCATGGACACACGTGTTGGAAGGAAGGTGGCCCTCACGGCCTTCACTGAGTAGACAGCAGCTTGTCCACCAGCCTCACCCGCCACCAAAAACCCCAGTGTCCCAAGAGAAGTCTAGTACATGAAGAAAGGCTTCAATCTCGCCACACAACGTCAGCTCTAAAACCAAGTGTATCCATTTCCTAGCGCTGTTGTAACAAAGTGCCACAAAGTGCATCTCCCTCGTTTGGTTCCAGAGCCCGGAAGTCTGAAACCAAGGCACCAGCAGAACCTCTGAGGTCCGGGGCGCCTGGGTGGCTGAGTCCAACAAGCATCCAACTTGACTTTGGCTCAGGTCATGATCTCAGGGTCATGAGATCGAGGCCTGTGTCCGGCTCTGCGCTCAGCAGGGAGTCTGCTTGAGGATTTCTCTGCCCCTCCCCCCTGCACACATGTGCTCTCTCTCTGTCTCTGAAATATATAAATAAATGTTAAAAAAAAAAAGAACCTCTGAGGTCTGGGTGAGTCCTTGCGTTTTTGCTGTGTGGTACCACTGTCCTTGGTGCTCCTTGGGCCTCGGCTTCTAGCCACAACACTCCTGTCCACCCTGTCATCACATGGCCTTCTTCCTGTGGGTCCCTTCAGGACCCAGGCATGTTGATTAGGAGCCCCTTTATTGGCCTCATGGTATCCTGATGACACCTGGGAAGACCTCTTTTCCAGGGGCCTTATTACAGGTGCCAGGGGTCGGGACGTCAACATGCCTCTTTTGGGAGGACACAAATCAACCCATAATATTAAATGCCATGATATTATGTCACACACACTAATCATTCTACAAAGCCTAAAGATCTCCAGCTACATATTGTCATGCAGTCCAGTCCCCTGTCACCGACGTGGGACTAGCACCTCATTGCCCATCAGAGTATACACTGAGTCCTGGGCTGTGAGTCAGTCTCATTCGTGAACATCAACCAGGACACCACCCACCATGCACAGGCGGCACTCGCTAAGAGCTTGCTGAGAAGAAAGTCTATGAATAAATGAACCACCAACTGAACAAGTGAGTGACAGCTGAATATGGAATAAGTAGTGGCAGATATGGGCTTTTGCATAGCTGGGCCATACTCTGTTGGATCTGAGACCCCATCAAAAAAAACCTCACCACTGTTTTTTGTGCCAGAAGAAAGGAAAAAAAGTACTGTCCACGAAACAATTACACAGTGCAATCCTATTGCCCAGAATTGTGCATGTACTGGGCGCTTTCCTTTAGTTGCAGGTACTTACCATGAACAGAAACGCAGAAGCACTGTGGATAGTTGAGGAGTTTTTAAATCTTCGAGTTCAGCATCTGACACTCTTGGGTCACATTTCCACTCACCTCATCCACGTGCAGGCTTCCCCACACAGGTTTGACCTCTAGCCTTTAAGAGCACCCTGGACTGGCTTTCCCTAAAGGTGGGCTCCACGAACTCCTAACACCCATTTTGTGCATGTTGATGCTGGTCCTTTATAATCTAAACAGAAGGGGCAGGAAAGGTTTCCAGAAACAAGTCAACTCATGTCATTACTCAGATGAGCCAAGTTACTGGGTGATGACACTCCTGGGCCCACGGGTGTCCAGCCGCAGCACCAGGAATGACGAGTCTCCACGCTGTGCACAGGGCATATTCTTACTCACACTCTCACATCTGCAGCAAAACTGTGTGACGGTTTCAGGTCACACATGACTGTCATCAACTAGAAGACAGGTCTTCTACCAGAGATGTTACAATGTGAAGGAAAAAGGCACCGTGCACGGCTGATGAGTAACCTGGGATTCCCAGTGGGGACAGCTCATCAGCTCTCAGCCCTCTCCTGGGGCAGTGTCAGCCAAGATGCAAGCATCACCCAGTCCTCACGATAAGGCCACCAGGTGTCCTTTCATGAAAGACAGTCATGCCTAAAAACAACCTGTGATTGAATAAGGAACAATAAAGAACAATTTAAATGACAAGCATAAACACGCTGTGCTTGAATGTTGAAGAATATTTTAAAGTCATAATCACTCTGTGTTCTAGTCACGGAAGGGCAGAGAGGACCCCCTGGACACTGGGTTCTGCTCTCTGTCTGTGGGGCCTGGGGCAAGTTTCTTGCTCCTTCTGGCCCCAGTTTTCACATGTGTAACAGAAGACTCTATGCTTTATTTCACATCCAACATTCTACTCTTAGTTCTCAGAGAAAGACCCTGTTGCACCTGCAATTGGGCCTCTCACCGAAGGCCTCACTTGATGCTCTTTGTCGAAACTGCACACCAGGCCCTTCCTGCACTTGGTGTAAACCAATAGCGGCATTGCAAATCTTCTCGGTGAGGGCTGCTTTGAAATCTGTGGGTACGCTCTGAGGTGCTTTCATGGTATTTCAAAGGACCTTAGAGTTACTCTAGTTCAACCTTCTATACAAAACTAGAACTTTTTCTTCAACGTGCCAGTCTTTGCATACATATTCCTTTGAGAACATGCCCATGTCTTAGTAAGAAAGCCAGCTCATAAATAACTCAAGTGATTAGAAAATTCTTCTTTGCTTGGTTGTTGAAAGTTATTGGAATAGAACAGGAAGTCCAGAAATTGATCCAGTAAGAGAAGAAAGTGCAATGTATATCCAGACAAATGGCCAATGTCCTTAACATAGAAAGAGCACCTATAAATCAATAAACCAACAAATAATCTAATGGTAAAATGGACAAAGAACATGAACAGGTAATTTACCAAAAAAAAATAAATAAATAACACTGGTTCTCAACTATATAAAGTTACACTCAAGTTTATGCAAAATTAAACTACAAGGAGGTAGTGTTTTTGAGTATCAGGTGGGCAAAGATCAAGAAGCTTACTAATACCTGCTGGGCAGGCTTTGAGGAAACAGGCAACTTCATACATCATTGGGAGGAACGTAAATTGATAGAACTTACATGAAGGTTGACAATATCCATCAAAATGTAAAAGCACCTACTTTTATCTGCCCATTCCACTTCTAGAATAGTATATTACAGCCGCAATGCTCCAACTTTCTGGTTTCAGGACCACTTTACATGCTAAAACTTACTGAGGATCCCAAAAACTACTGATACTCACCATATTAGAAATTAAAACTGAAATTTAAAAGATATCTATTATGTTATAAAATAACAGTAAACCCATTGTATGAGAACATAAATAACACATAATTTATTAAAAATTATATTTTCTTTTTTTTTTTTTAGATTTTTTATTTATTTATTTGAGAGAGAGAGAATGAGAGACAGAGAGCATGAGAGGGAGGAGGGTCAGAGGGAGAAGCAGACTCCCTGCCGAGCAGGGAGCCCGATGCGGGACTCGATCCTGGAACTCCAGGATCATGACCTGAGCTGAAGGCAGTCGCTTCACCAACTGAGCCACCCAGGCACCCTAAAAATTATATTTTCAAAAAAATTAGTGAAAGAGGGCATTGTTTTATTTTTTTGCAAATTCCCTTGATGTCTGGCCTGAGAGAAGATACCTGGGCTCCCTCATCTGCGTCTGCGCTCAGCCTGTGTGATATGTTGCTTTGGTTGAAGAATGTGCAGGAAATCTGGCCACACTCCAGAGTGAAGCTGGACAAGGGAGCCCCTTGCCGGTCCCCTAGAAGGGTCTCAGAGCTACAGGGACCACATTTGAGAAGCCGTGCATCACAGAGCTTCTCACATGTGTGAAAGGACTCACACCAGCTTGTTTATGGAGGTGTTGTCTGTAAAAGCAAAGCATGGCAACAAAGGGACCCTTGGGAGGGGCTGATAAAATAAGTGGAAATGGAATTCTATGCAACCATTAAATTGACTGAGGTGTCACATGTGCTGAGATGGGCCAACCCCAAAGTATCAGGTGTCATCACCAAAGATTCATTGTTGAATGCAAAGCCACAAATAAGCTGCCAAGGAGTGTTCGTGGTCTTTATCATTCATAAACATATGCATCAACTGTACCTGGATGGAAATTCATGGAAGCATTCCTGATGCTGCTTTCCCAGAAGGGACTGGCGCAAGGAGGTGGTCGCAGGCTCACTTTCCATGGTACCCTTTGTACCTCCGGAATTTTGTATCATGTGTGTGGATTGTCTGGGGAAAGAATTAATTAATCAATTAATTAATGTAAACACAAATCTCCCCGTGGGTCTGATTCACCGGCCCTGGGCTGGGACTAGGACAGCAGGTGGATTGTGGGGGCTGTGCTTGCTTCTACATTTTGGATATGTTCTTTTTTCTCCATCTGGGTCTTTTAAAATACCTCCCACATGTATGCTCCCGACATTTGCACTTAGAACTCAGCCCATTGAAAAATGTTATTTCGGCTGTGTAGTTCATGATCCTGTTCCACTTGATCTTAGACTTGTAGGATCTTGGGCGACACCAATGTTTATTCCTCCGTGTTGTTACACATTCACAACCTAAATTTTAAGATGCTATTTAAGAAAAATGTCCCACCCACCAAAATTTCAAAATTACTTTGGTCTTCATTTCAAACAGCCTAGGTGAAAATGAGCACTGGGCAGCCACTACTGTTAGCTGCCATGTTGGACAGCCACGGTCCATAGCCACGGCAGCCACGGCAGCCACGGCAGCCATGGCAGCCCACACCAAACTGCCGGCCACTGCTCCATGCCTCTTCCCAGTCTTTCCCGAGTTGGTGTGGTCATTGCCCCAACTCCTGTGTCCCAGAGTTCTGGAAAAGGGCTAGACATATTGGGTTAGGTATATTCTTAGAGTCTGAAGCCACCGTCCCTGACTTGTTAATACTGCCCCATCAGGACCCTGTGTGATACTGGCTGGGTCTCTGCTCTGGTCTTCGCTGGAGAGCATGCATTCCTTCATTCTCAAATCTATTGAATTCTCTGTGTAAGTGCTAGGCAGGTACGATGATGATGAGTAAGACATGGCCCAAAGGCAGAGTCAGAAACCATTCCAATTTACGTTTCCCTTTGAACGTTGCTCTCCTTTTGGACTTTAGCTTCTCTTGGGTTAATCATACAAATTACAGACTTTCCTTTAATGTTATTTTGAATATAAAAGTAATTAAGTACTGTTACTAAAACCACACAAAAGCAAAGATATTTCTAGAAGAAAAGTCAGCTGGATTTGGAAAGATGTATATCGTTTGCTTCCAACACAGACCAATGTGAGGACTGATTCAACTTGCTTGCTTTTCTGTCGCAACACTGATGTCAGCTTCCGATCACGGCTGTCGGGCGGCTTTGCCCACCTGTTTCAGGAGGGGTACGCCCGCGGATGCGGCAGTCTGGGGAGGCCTGTGTCACCACAGCGGGGCATTTGGCGGGCGAACGGCAACAAACCCTGGAGATGCTCTTCTCTGGCACAGGGAGTGGAGGGTGACTCAGGAATGACCGGTCACCAGGTGTGGGAGCAAGTATTTGGAGCTCAGCGGAGGTGGTGTGAGCAGCCATTGGAAGTACTGTGCTGGTAAACATCCGCAGTAACCCCTCAAAACTGCTGATGTAAACTGAAATTGTAAGCCCTGACGATTGGATGTGAGATAATCTGTCACTTTATGAAACAATCTGCTCTTGTAGCTGATCAACAGCAGATTTATTCCTACTTTTGGGCATGTAGCTATTACTAGAGCAGGGTGTAGCCAGATTTGAGGGCCCAGCAAAAGAAAACTCGGGGGACGTGTACAAACGGCCTCTCTCCCCAGACGGCTCGCACTTTCTTGTTCAGGCCGCGGCACGTCGGACGGGACGTGCTCTGGGCGGTGGCTCTCTTCGCCGGCGTGGGGCGCTTGATCGGTCTCTCCCTGACTGGCCACCGCCCCGTCCATCCCCCACAGCACGCCCGGAGCCTCACGCGGTCAGCGTGGAACGTAAGGACACGGCTCTTCCCCAGGAGCTCAGAGCAAAGCCGCGGCGGAGGAGTGGGGTGGTCTTTCCTGGGAGCAGACAGCTTAGTTCGGGTAGGCGGTCTTCCCATCCTGAGGAGATGCCAGAACCAGGCCAGCACCGGCCCGGGGGACGCGGCGTCGCGGCAGAGCTGGCTTTGCCAGGCGGCGGCATCGGAGGAGGGTCCGAGGTACCGTGCTGTGCCGGGCTGCGTGTGACATGCTGGGAGAGCTGAGCACACCCCCTTCTGCGGGCTTGCCACATCCTCCCGAAGCTTCCATGCAGCCTCCTGGAGCCCTCTGTGCTACTTGAGGCAAGTCTCCCTGTTTTCTGGGAATTCTCCACTTTTCTAACTGGACACAACGTCCTGAGGCCTGGGTTTTCCTGGACTTTCAAGATCAAAGCGAAGGGTCCACCCCACAGGGATAGTGTTGATGAGCGAGGTGCCAGGCGGAGCTGAGCGGGGACTCTGGTGTGGCTGGGGAGCATGACCTTGGGACCCTTCCCTCGGGACCCTGTCTGCAGCCTGTGGTTTGGGGGGGGCCCAGGCGCCTCCAAGCAGAAAGGCCTGAACCCGCCCCTGTTGAGGTTCAAGTGCCCGCAGACGTAACTGCCAGCCTGGGGTGGGGGAATAGGGGACCCCCACGGCCCTACTTCAGGGGAGGGGAGGGGATTTCCTGAGAAGGAGCCCTGCTCAGTCTGGCCCTGTGCTGACAGCCTGGATTGCCCCCAGGGCCCGGAGGGCGTGCTATGCTGCTGCAGGGACCCTGTGGGACCCCGCCCCGCTGAGTGTGGATGGAGCAGAAGCCCCCTTCCCCCTGGAAGGGCACAAGCGGCCTGGGGCCAGGGCCGGGTCGTGTCCAGAAGCTCCAGGAATCCAAGCAGAATGCTGGTCCAGAGCCACCTGTCTGGGGGACTGGAGCCCCAGGGGGCAGGGTTTTGTTCAGCTGGTCTTGGTCCTGGGCCTGACCCGGTCTGATGGGGGTGCACGTGGTAGGCGGGGGGGGGGGGGGGGGGGGGGGGGGGGGCGGGGGATCCTGGAACATTTGGGAGAGAGAAGGGAAAAGCTGGGCCGCTCGGCCGGTCGGGCGCAGCTCGCAGCAGAGGGGCCTTCTCATCAGCCCCTGCCCAGCCCTTTGGTGGTCGTGTGTCCAGCTGGCCTCCCCCACCGGGCCTCTGCCTGGTGCTTCCCCTCCTCCATCGCAGACAGCACAGGGCGCGTTGGGTTCCTGAGACTTGATCCCAAAGCCGGTGGCTGGCCCGAGAGGAAGGCCTGCTCACTCCTTCCTGGTCCACCCCCGAGCCTCCCGGACTTCCCGAAGCAGGAGGCCAGCCTCCCACATGCATTCCCCCTCCCAGGGGCTCGGCTCTCAGACGCCACCACAGCCTGCTTCCAGCCGGGCATTGTGCCAACGCCCGGCGGAGCCTCATGCCCAGCCCGCCGCCCAGACGGCCTGTGCGGTCCCGGATGCTTGTACCCTTGTTTCCTGGCTCCGCCCGCAGCCTGTTCTTGCTCCCGGCCATCTTCCGGTCCCCCCACCAGACCCCTCCTGCCAGTGGCACCTTCGGGGCAACGGATAGACCACCAGTGATGGTTCTTCGCGTGGTGTCAGGTGGCCCTCCTCTGCGCTTCGGGGTTTCGTGGCTGAAACCCGGGTCCACCAGTCCAACCTGCTGGGGCACACGGGACAATTCAGCTCCGGGATCCAGGGCCGCCTCACGGCGCCCAGAGGGCTCCATGTGCTGGGAGGGTAGGAACTGAAGAGCCTCAGAGGCTCGCGTGGCCTGCTCGGTCTCCTTCTGGCTGTGTCTCACTGTGGGCCCTCCTTGCCTCGCGTGGCCCCGTGCACCTGGGCTTGTCCCAGACCTGCTGGAAAGCATTCTGAGCCCCATTTAGGGACGGGTCCCAATCCGGATTCAAATTCCTCGAAGAGAGAGTGTGGCTGGTGCAGCTGAGCTGTGAGCCCCTCGGAGGAACACCTCGAGTAAGATTCTCCACCCGTCACCCACCCGCCCTCACTTTGATTCCGCCCCATGCCATCTCCGGCCACGCCGGCACCTCTCTCTTCTCCACGGTGCAGACCGCTCCCGCCTCTGGGCCTTTGCACTTGCTATCCACTCCTGGAGCGTCCTGCCCGGGGTCTTCTCGCGCTCTGACCCTTGACCTTCAGGTCTTGCTCACAGGTCACCACCCCCAAGAAGCCCTCCCCGGCCCACCTCAGAAAACAGAGCCCCCAGCCCCACACATGGCATCCAACACAGCATCATCTTATTTTCGAGGTACGTCCGTCAATAAGTGAAAGTGTTCTGTTCATTTACTTACTCACTTGTTTATGGGGCTCTCCTTCCATTAGGATTACAGTTTCCAAGAATCAGGAGGCTCATCTGTCCTTCCCTGGGGTGCCCAGAGCCGGGCACGCAGTGGGCACTCGGTCAGTGTTTGGGAAGCGAAGGAGTGAGCAATTGCAGCAGGCCCACCCCTTCTGGAAGGGGGCCGCGTCATCCCGCTGGCAGAGCGTGCCCCAGAGTACATCCAGGGCGACTAAACTCTCACCCACCACATCCAGTCCAGAGCGCTAGAGACAGCGTCTCCAAAGGTCTTTCATCTCCCCTGAGTTCTCTGTTCCCGGAGCCAGTAGACATCCGTGTTCTATGCTCACCTCCGCTGACTTCTCTCCAGCGCTGCTCTGCGCACGTGTGTGCGGCAGATTTTCAGCCATTGTCCCATCTGCTCGGGGAGGGAGCCCTGAAGCCTGGATCACCCCTTGGTGCAGAGGAGGAACCTTCTCCTCATCTGCGATCACACAGCCTATTAGCAGGTGGATTCTTAGCCAAACTCACTTTACACCCATGCTGTATAGTGACTCTTTGGAAAAATGCAAAATCAAGTCCCATAATCTTTCAGTTTAAGGTGTCTTAAAGCCATTGAGCTTTGTGCACCTGGAACCCGGAGGAATTGTGTGCCTCAGGTTGAGATGGCAAGTACTGACCATGCTGTTTGAACCATTTTAGTCTAGTTGCCACTGTTTATTAATTCTGCTACCCTTCACCTGAATTTTTCCAAGTTTCTAACAAACATAGCTACCTTTATTATATTTATATATCTTTATATAATATCAGCAAATAGATCTTTATTTTTTTAAGATTCATTTATTTATTTGAGAGAGAGAGAGTGCAAGTGGTGGGGGAGGGGGGCAAAGGGAGAGGGAGAGAGAAAACCTTAAGCACACTCCACTCTGAGTGTGGAGCCCAATGCAGGGCTCAATCTCATCACCCTGAGATCATGACCTGAGCCGAAATCAAGACTTGGGTGCTTAACCAACCGAGCCACCCAGGCGCCCCATCAAATAGATCTTTAAATAAAATCTTTACGTACTTGTGTTTTGTCAAAGACCTGTCAGAAACCTTAGAATAAAAAAAGAGAAATGTAACAAACCTTTATATTTTACATTGCCTATTTGCTGCCAATAATCAATAAAAATCCTATGACATGCTGTTGTAACGTATGCCAGGCACCTGACATAGGTTACCCAGACTGTGTCCTATAGGGCCTTACAATAATCCTGTGAAACAGACGTCAGCTTGGTCACACTGTAATCCAGACACAAGCCAGGCCCCACATGGCTCAGGCTCACTCCGCGCCACCTACAAAGAGACACAGTTTCGTAGCCAAGACTAGTCACGCCTCTCCAGAAGCACCACAGGGAGCTGGTGTCGCCGGCAGTGTTTCCCAAAATGCCCCTGCGTCCCCCCCGGGGCTGCCACGGCACAGTGGTTAGAACAACAGACCCGCACGCAGTGTCTCTAAGTTCTGGAGGCTAGGTGTCCAAAATCAGGGTGCTGGCAGGACCCGCGTCCCTTCTAGGTCTCCGGGGGAGGGTCCTTCCTTGCCTCCTCCCAGAGGTCCGCCGTGCTCCCTGGCGCGTTACATCTGCCAGTCCCCGCCGCGGTCTCCCTCCTCTCCCTGTGAGGATATCAGTCACACGGGACGGCAGCCCACCCCTCTCCAATATGAGCTCACCTTCACTTCAACAGTTACATCCACAGTGACTCCATTTCCAAGGAAGCTCATGTTCTGTGGTTCCTGGAAGGACGCAAGTTTGAGGGACACCCCAGGATGGCCTCCGTCTTACTTCTGTGTTGTCCTATGATCCGCGGCTCCTCCCGTGTCACGGGCTTTCCTCCGCCCCGAGCAGCGTGCTGGTGCTCCCTCCTCCTCATCCGTCAGGTGGCTCTCTGTCACTGACTTGGCTGTCGCCTGCCTTCTTTCTTCTGCTCTTGCCGGTTGCTGGAGTGGGGGAGGAGGGGAGACCATCGTAGACCAGCCTCTCTTAGAAGCTGGGCAAGCGGGGAGGTGTGGGGCCGTGAGCGGAGCCCGGTCCAGCCAGTCGGCGCTGACCCCGGGGGCTGCTGCTCCTCATGTACCCACGACTTCCCACGAGGATTGTCCTCCTGTGCCCTCTTCCATCCTCAGGGTCGATCGATCCCTGTTTTCTGTCCCACTAGGAAAGGAAGCTGCGGATGAATGTGGGGAGCAGTATCCCCTGGGGTTTGAACACAGTACCTTCCCTCCTGCATCCTTTGGGCTCCTGGCGTCTCCTCACACCGCACACAGCCAGACACGCGCCCCTTAGCGTTCGAAGCTCTGGCAGGATACATCCAGTCCCGGCATAGTTGGGGACTTTCTTCAAGTCACCCTTCAACACCAGTAGTAATGATGGATTTTAAAATCAGTGCTCAGAATTCATACAATTAAAAAAAATTTTTTGAATGCGAAATTTATAAATATTATAAAAATCAGAAATGTATATTTATAAAAGTAAAATATTAAATGCATATTATTATCATTTTACAATGGCCTTACTAAGATTCTTTAAATAGTATTTAAAAATGTGCTAAACACTCCACAAAAATGAACAATAAGTTCTTAGTGGAAAATGAAAATGAAATCTTGTGACATATTTCTTAACAATGGGACCTCACGTCAGAGCGCATCTGGGGGGTCTGGTGTTGCAACAAATACATGGTGTGAATTGTTGGCAGCTGTGGAAACCTCTCCCAATGTGCCCCAATCCTCCAGTAAAGCATGTATGGTTTATCTTCATCTTCCCAGTTGTTACCATGTATAGACAGAGATTCTGGTGCAGGAACACTGTCAACACTCTACTCCTGCAGAAATATCTTGAATTAGAGTGAGAATTATTCTTGTCCTAGAAGCTTGGCTTTGACCATCATCAGCTTCTTCCATCTTTTGAGGATTTTGGAGGTACAGCAGCTTGCTTTCTAAATAAGTGTTTCTTGGTCTGATTTGAGATTTTAAAGCAACATTTAACATCACTAGTATGACCCACTAAAAAATTCAGATTTCCCGACTCAGGGAGAGAGCCCATGGATGTAACCCCTGATTCCACGTGGGCAGAGGCCAAGCACAACCAAGGCCAACTAACTCTCTTGGCCACAGAATTCCAGTGTCACTCAGGCACCATGCCGGCGGGGAGACCAGCTCCGCTATGACCCCGCGCGCAGTTTGCTGTCCTCCTGGTACGACATCACAGCGTCCCGCAACCCTGAAATGCTGGAAAGTGGGGCCAGGGCATGAGTGGTTCAACATTAGAGTCTTCAGAATCAAATTCCCTTCACCCGCACGATGATCAGGTGCTTCATGGAGACCTTCCTTCTAGAATTCCGCCGGTGGCTACAATTTGCGAAGTCCAAGGTCTCCCCTGCTCTACTATCTGTGTCTACGGTGCTTTGCTCTGGCATTTATCACTCTATCCTGCGGCCACATTTCTCACGTCAACCCCTCCTCTTCCCTTCTAATTAAGTTGTTACCCCTTAAAGGCAAAGACAAAGACAGTGGTAATATTTTCATTTGAATCCAAGTACCTAAAATAATGTCTGGCACATTGAAAAATGTTCTGAAAATGTCGGTGTTATATTTCAAAAAGTTAAAGACGATTCCAGGAAGACATTTTTCAGGGATTGTAGACAGTCTGTTGAACAAAAGGAAATTAAAAAATAGGATTTCCATTATTTATTGAATTAATGTTTCATTGCTGCCTAAATCTTTGTAACTAAGATATATAATCCAGGATATCTTGCTTCTAAAAATAAAACAAGACCTTCTATCCCTTTGGGAGTGAGAAGGGGGTTCTTCCAACCCTTCATCGCTGGCTTCAGAGCTTACTGGAAAAACTATTTCCATGGAGATGGAGTTTCTTGATTTTCAAGTAGTTAATGACTTCCAAAGCTACACTATAACATAACAGTGAGCAAAAATGACAGGTTTCCTGTGAGTGTGATTATTTTTAAGCCTCTGGTGTTTTTACCTTAAGTAGATGAAAGAATACTTGGCTACTAAGCACCAGATGTCAGTCAGGCACCAAATGCCACTGTTGTAGGAAAACAAGCGAAGGACCGCACTCATGCCTCTGGTCACAAAGGACCCCTGGCGGGGGACATCTGGCCATGTCCAGCCTCGCCGCAGCGGAATCCCTAGCAGCACCCTCTCCAAGGACTCTGAGGGTTTGTCAGAGCAGCTGGGGACAAGGCCGTCCTCTTCTCTGCTCCCCACCACTGCTGAGGGGGCTGCCCCAGCCAAGGGAGGGAAACCGCCGTGCGGGTCGGCCCGCCCAGGACTGCTGGATCTAGAGGCCGAGTCCCAGGTTAGACTGATTCTGTAAGAAGAGCAGGCCGCCTCAGCTCCCGCAGTCGAGAGTCTGGACGTGGCTGGATCCGCGAGCCCAGGCGATGCTGTCAGGAGCCAGGGTCATTCTCCCACTTCTCCTGACACTGCTTTGCTCCGTCTGAAGCCAGCTGCTTCCTCACGGTGTCCTCACCAACTGCAGGCTCCACTCCCTCACCTCCTTTCTGGTTGCTCCGGGCCAAGTCCCAGGGCAAATGCTGATTGGAGCTACTCGGGTCGCATGGCCATTTCTGAGCCAAGTGCCAGGCCGGGATGGAATGTATATTCTCTGGCAGACCTCCCAGATCTGAAAGGACACAGCTCTCCCCTCACAAACCACATCTTTATCCACTCCTCCATTTTTTTTTTTCTTCCCCATTTGTCCCCTCTTCCATCCTCTTCCCCTACTTTCAAGTATCTAAACAATTATGGCCTTAAGTTTTTTTTTTTATTGGTACAAAGGAGAAGATGGATGGATGGATAGATGGACAGATGGATGGATGGATGGATGGATGGATGGAAGAATGGATGGAGGGGGGTTGGATAGAGGAATGGATGGACTGATGGATGATGGATGGAAGGATGGACAGATGGATAGATGGATGGATGGATGAATGGAGGGGGAATGGATGGAGGAATGAATGGACAAACAGCCATAGGGATCAATGCATTGTTTACTATTTCAGTGAATGATGCAATGTTTGATACACGTCTGACTGAAAGGCGTGGCTTGTCACTCCCGAGCGAGAAGCCCCCAGCAGAGTCCGGCGCATTGTTAGTGAGGGATCCTGGATGAGGAAAGTCCCCCTCAGAGGCCACTACTGAACTCTCGGAACCTGTTTTCTGGAACCATCGTGAGTAGTACCTTTGGCAAGAGAGAGAGTTTCTTTTAAGAGCAAAACATGACTTTGTACGTCTCTCCGTAGTGATGCTCCTGTCACGACGCACACGTGCCGTCTGGCAACAAGCTTCAGGGCAAAGCATTTTCGGATTCCTTTTTAGCGGAGGATTTTAAGTTGCACTGTGAATTGAAGTACAACGTGCAGATGCTGACTCATTCTCCAACACAGCCTCACTGAGGCAGAAGGAAACAGCGCGAGAGCCGGGCACCCAGGCCAGACTGCAGCTCTCTCAGGCCGCCTTCCGCATATGAGAAGCCTCTGCGCCTCGCGCTGGGCAGTGTGTCCTGGTGGTCAGGCGCGGTGTGGGCCAGCCCGCTGCGAGGCCGGCCTTCCTCCTGGTCCAAGGGCACACACTTGTGCCGGATCCCACAGGGGGCTCCTGCCACGGGGTGGGGGGGGCTCCTACCACGGAGGGCTCCTGCCGTGGCAGGCACCTCCATGCTGCATGGAGGAGGCTCTCCACGGGCACTGAGTACCTGCTGTGCTGTGCCCTGAGGCCCGGGAGGGAGGCAGCCTCCACCACTGGGTTTTTTTCCTGACGCTTTTTGAAATAATAGAACAAAGCCTATTTTCTGCCAGGCTGAAGGAGCAGATCTGCTGAAGCCCCCAGGCTGGCGAATGATCCTACTGACCGCACTTGCCCTGAGTAGAGCGAGCTCCCTTTCTAGGCAGAGAGACAATAGCTGTGTTGCAGGGGTTAGGCCACAGCGTGCAGACTGGGGGGCCCTGCGAAGGGCCAGGGGGCAGAGAACAACTTGCACGACCTTCCCCGCTGCATCATTAATTACTCACAGAGGCGCTGGGGGCTGCCGTTAGGACCCTCGACGTTAGGTTTCTATCTCGGCTCTGCACATTTCAGCTCCTTTCTTTCTTTCTTTCTTTCTAGCCTTGCCACACGGGAAATCTGCATATTCCGCTCCACCCTCGCCCTCCAGATGACGGAGAAAACACCTGCTATTTGAAGGGAGAGCCCCTCTGGCCCAATTTCCACCAGGCAAGCTTCGCATGCCCTACAACGTGTTAATGAAATCCTCGTTATCAAGCAAACCACACAGAGGAATGCGTTTCCCCGTGGGAATCAGATTATAATTAGGCTGGTCCTCCTGTCTCTGGTTTCACTGTCAGAAAGCGTGGCCAGGACTCATAATAGCACAACAGACAAAGATACAGAAACGATAAATCTTTACAACCCTTTAAAATAAGAGGGCGTGCTCTGAGTCATGTAAAGGTGGTCATTCATGGACTGTACACATTTTTACAGATTAGGCACCCAAAATGTAAACCTACCAAATCAGACACTTAGCCTAAACTAATAAGCTGGCAAGAATAAATCTCAGTTGCCCATTGAGTCAACCGCCATTTTTTATTCTTTGTTAACATTCAAGTCGATAATTCTGGAAATGGATGGTTTGGTCTACTCTGGTACAAAGGAAGTTAAAACTGAATTTTTTTTCCCCAATAAATTCCCATATGGGGCAGAGCCTGTGAAAATAATTTCATTGTTTTTTGAGTTCCAAGTTAGAAAATTCTTCTCAAAACCTATTGTCACAGTATGGAGATATTTGAGCCTTTGGAGAAGATCCGGTCTGGGTTTATCTTCTCTTGGTTCCACCGAGGAAGGCTTGGAGGTGCACAAGGTCCAGATGGAGTTTTATGGCCCAGCAATGCCTTCGTTTGCTACCTTGAGCTCAGGTTGGCTGTCCTTGTCAATTCAGGATCCTCGAAGCCTTCAGAGTTGGTCTCAAATCGAGGACACGAGCTCCTCTGAATTCCACTGGACTTACATCCTCTCAGTAACCCTACAAAGTATGAAATATGATTATTTACATTTTCCAAATAAAAAAGCAAGGCTCAGAGAAGCTCAACACTTTGCTCGTGGTCACACAGCTCAAAGCAATGGAGTCATGACCTAAGCCCAGATTGATCTGGGTCCAGGACGCCATGCTAACTTGCGGAGGGCAGCGGGAGGCAGTCCACACCTGGGCAGGGACTCGTGGAGGTGGCCACCCGAGATTGAGGAGAGGTGCCAAGAGCTGGTGCAGAGAGGAAGGGACCCACCCCCCCGGGAGAGAGCAGGCAGCACAAAGATGGCAGACCCCTGTTGTCTTGGGGTTTCACTCCCTGGCTCTCTGTTATGTTAGCAAGGAGGTATTGCCTTTTGGAATATGCTTTCAGGGCATTCATCTATCTGTTGAGTTTTAGGAAGTTTTTTAATTGAAAAAGAAAATGTGTGAATTTTACTGGACTGCAGCCAAGAGCAGAGGTTGAGATGCTCTGACAGCTTCTATGATATGAACTCTGAAAATAAAATTTCCATAGTATTTTAAACTTCTTGGAAGTTGATTCCTAAGAGCATGGAGGCTTATTCCAGCGTGGAGAGAATCTAAGGGATAGAAGGAGCCCCGAGTCCCCTTCAGGGGCTCCACCCACCCCTTGACTTCTAAGGGGAGAGTCAGAAAACCTTGGTCCTTACCCCGGTTCTGCTGTTTGCTCCAGGGTGGATTAGCTCCTATTGCCGAACCTCCTCCTGCCTCAGTTTCTCATCCAGCATGGAGCAGGCTGATGGGGACAGCCTGGCTCTTCTCTGGGGTCAGCGGCCAGGCCCCTCCGTGTCATGATGCTTGCTGGAAACGCAGAATCTCAGGCTACTCCAGACCCGCTGGGTCAGACTCTGCATTTCTGCAAGACCTCTGGGGCTCTGTGTGTACTTCAAGCCTAGAAAGTGTCATCTTAGATTTCTAGGTGGTCTTGTGTCTGCAGACAGATTGACTTTGTTTCTAGAAGCAAGAGAGACAGAGCTCCTCTTTTCTGAGGACATACGGGGTATGTGGTGTGCCTGCATGGAGTCCCCACAAGCTGCCCTCAGTCTGGGTCTGTCACCTTTTCCCAAAGCGACCTTGCACCTTCTCCTTCCATCAGCATGACTGCCACTACCTCCCTCGCCTGCCCCAAGGACAGACTATTTCTGCCTGTGCACACTTACACCATCTTCCTCCTTAGCTCAACCTCTCATTCCCCCCAACCACGCGCATCTTCATCCCCCTTGGGAGTTGACGTAGTCCTCATCCCTGCTCTGCTTCTCATGTACTCAAGTAGATCTTGAAGGCAGAGAAAAATTTTCTCCATGTAAACCCCAGAGCTTCGCACCAAGCTGGCACACAGGCTATTCTCCATGGAGACTTGTAGAGTGGGGAGTGGGATGTCATCGCAAACCCTGGAACCAGAGGGGTGTTTGGACCAGAGCTCAGCATGCACTAATACAGGGATATGATTTGGTTGTTTGATAAATTCCTCTAGTGAGTCAACTACTTCCAAATGACAGAGTGAAAGATCTGGAAGATGCTACGACATCATAAAATAGGATGGAAAAATGTTATGGGAATTTAGATATTAGCCTATGTGTCCTCCCCCATTCTGCTCTAGGCTTGCGCTTGAGATCACTGGCATTTCTATGTTGGGAATGTAGGGCACTGCATGGCCTCTCATCTGCTACGACCATACCTGTGTTTTTCTTTTTTAAAGAACTATCAATCAAAACAAACTCTTCGGTGAAGTTTCACATGTAACTCAAAACTCTAATATCAGATTTTCCATTTTGCTTTAATAAGGAGTGAATCACTTCCAAGATGGAAATGTGATTAGAATCCACAGACCTGCCAGGATGCTCAGCAGGAGGTGCCTGGGGGGGAAGGGCGTGCCCCTGACTCCCCAGTGTGCCAACACCCAGCGCGGACATCCGTCTCTGCAAAGTCAGGTTCTGTCTGCGACATCCAGCAAGTCCACCATCACAGAATCCTGGAGGGACTGCACTAACGCACACCTGAGGACTCTGGTCCCATCTCTTGGTGACTCCCTGTGGCTGTCTTTGAACACGCCCGGGGCTCCAACTTTGAGCCTTGCACCGCTGTGCCCTCAGTCTGTAGTGCTCTCCTCCCAGTGAACTGGACGTTCAGTTCCTTTACTCTTGTGGGATTTAGGTATCAACGTATGTATCTACTTCCCCCCATTCACCTCAAAGACCACATCTGAGAGACTTGCCATGTCTTTATTGGGAACTGTGGGACACTGCACGGAATCCCATTTGTTTTTACCATGACCCCCTCTTTTCTTTTTCTTTTTTTCTTTTAGCTATTAATCAAAGCAAATTTTTGGTTGCATTCTTCCCCCCAGGAAGATGTGTCCAAGTGCTAAGCCCCAGGACTTGTGAATGTGACTTAATAGAGGGTTTTTGCAAATGTGATCAAGTTAAGATGAGGTCATTAGGGTTCTCTGGATGCTACCGACTGGGTCCTCGTAAGAAGAGTGGAAGATACACACACACACACACACACACACACTCACAGAGGATGGCCATGTGAAGAATCTCTCCTGGGCTCTGAGAGAGTGTGGCCCTGCCCACACCTTGAGTTTGAACTTCTGGCCCCCAGAACTGTGAGGGAATAAATGGCTATTATGTTAAGCCGCACATTCTGTGGTGCTTTCGCGAGGCCGTGCTGACAAATGAGGGCACTCGCCATGTTCAGGGATGGCCGTTCCTACCTCCCCCCTCCTCTATCCCCACCCATCCCTGAGCTGTCTCCATTTATCTCAAGTCCCTCCTGGCAGGTGTAGCTCTGAGTCAGAGAGCTGAGTGTCCCTCCTTTGTTATAAGGAAAAGGTCAGGGAAATGGTAAATAAATGACTTTTCTTAAGCCCATCAGAGAATTGAGATTGCAAGCAACCACCTAAGCAAATCTTGGATGTTCTTCACCTGTGTTGTCTGGGTACTCCTATGCATCCCTCAAAACCCTGCTGGAGAGCTGCCGCTGACACCAACAGAGGTCATCACTTCTTCCCCAGCACTGATGCTCCTTATACGGACTTTGATGGCAAAGGGCCTCTGTGCGTGTTGACTTTGTTTTTTTGTTTGTTTGTTTTAAGATTTTATTTATTTATTTGACAGAGAGAGAGAGAGAGAGAGAGAGAACAAGCATGGGGAGTGGCAGGCAGAGGGAGAGGGAGAAGCAGACTCTCCGCTGAGCAGGGAGCCCGATGCGGGGCTCAATCCCAGGATCCCAGGATCATGACCTGAGCTGAAGGCAGACGCCTCACCAACTGAGCCCCCCAGGAGTCTCTCACGTTGATTTTGAATAAGAGGCCTCGTTTTCATGGACTCCGCAGCCAGGCAGACCTGTTTTCCCTGCCGGCTCATGGCTTGCAGGCATTCCGGGAACACACATTTTGATTTCAGGCACAGAATGGAGGACAATGGCGGCTACACCAGGGTGTTCTCAGGATTTCCGGGGGCATGAGCGTGAGAGGCTCGGCACAGGGCCCAGCCCAGAAACCACGGCCGCTTACACCCATCGGAGGCCTGCCGGCGGCCGGGAGCAGTCCAGGCCCTGGCGCTCAGCACACGGTCAGGCTCAGGACGTTTTGAAGAACCAATCAATTAATCAGTGCTGCGGTCATTTGGCGAGGGAGGTCATATCTGTAGACAAGTGGCTAAAGATTGGGGCTGTGAGTGGGTTCGCAGACAGCTTGTCTCCCACCTGCACGTAGAAGCTAGAGCGCACTCCTGGATGAGGACGGTTGGGTTTTCTGCAGCACGGGCCGGCCCTCGCAGTGTGCCTTCCTCCTGGACACGATTGTGTCACGGGGGACCGTGCACACACCCGCCCATAACCGGGCCACGAAGTCGGCTTCAACCTGTCTAACTTGGAGGTGGAAATAAAAAAACAAGTTGTTCATAGAACAAATTTTTTAAGAGCTCAAAAGCTTTAAAGAATTCTTTTAAATTTATGCTAATGGCATTTCCATGAATTACAGCTGGACCAAGAGCTTGAGCAGAGCCAGGCCTGTTCAGAGAGTGTGGTTCTGCTGTGTGGACACAGGTTGTCCACTCTGGTCCTGGGGTCTTTGACCTCATCCAGTAAATCAGGCCCCGGTGGGTCCTGTGCATACCTGGAGCTGAGCGGACATCCTGGCTGGGGACCGAGGGAGTCAGCCTCCGTGAGGCATCAGCCTTACGTCAGGGAGGGCCCGCGCCTTCTCCAGGCCCCCCACCGGACAGGAGGGCGCAGCCCAGCATCCTTGCATGGGGAGGGACAGTCCCAAATGCTCCATCTCCAGTGTGTCCTAGAATCCTGGAGGCAGAGTCTCAGGGTGGGAAGGAACCTGAAGGTTGGTCTTGTCTGATCTAAGCAAGCCCCCATGACTGAGAGTCTCCAATGCCCTTGCCCCCCACTGCCTCCTCGCTGTGCCTGGGGACCATCGGGGCAGAGCCTTCCCTCAGAGGGGGTGGAGGGCCGCCGGGGCCGCTGCCGCAACCCCGAATTACAGACCCATCTGGCTCATCCCGCCCCTGGCTCACCTGCAGGCCTTCACAAACCACGCCCTTGCTGGACCTTCCGGCTCAGTTCAGGGGACCCCACACCCCAGGGTTAGTGTCTCATCCATGTGCTTTTAATGCATCCTCTTCCTGCCCCACGTGGTATTTCTTTTCAGTTTCTGAAATAATTATAAGTCCACAGGAAGTTGAAAAACATGCAGAGGGAGTTCTCATGACTCTTCACCCAGCTTCCTCTAATGGTTAACACGTAACAGAATGACGGCACGGCGGCCCACACAGGAAACTCACAGAGCAGCAAGCTAGTTTATTCCGATTCCACCAGTTGTACATATGTGTGTGGGGTTCCATGCGATTTCCCTCCCCGCCAAATATTCTTTATTCTTGCATTATCCCAGGCCTCCCCGCCTCCACCGTCATCACGCGTGGAGAAGGTGAGCCTGCACCTCTTGCCCAGTTCCGTGCAATTTTATCACAACTGCAGATTCATCCCTGCCATCACAATCAAGAGAACTGCTCCATCCCCACGCGTCTCCTTCACGCTAATCCTCTGTGGCCACACCTCCTTCCCCCATCCCTCGCTCCAGGCAACCACCAATCCGTCCTGTGTCTCTGTAATCCTGTTCTATCAAGAATGTCATATAAATGAAATGATACCATAGTTGACCTTTCTAGATTGGCTTTTCCATTCAGCATGACTTTCTTGAGATCCGTCCAAGTTGTGCGCATCAGTGAGTTTGTTCTTTTCACTGCTACTTGTTGTCCCACCGTGTGGATGGACCACTGTTTGTCCAGCCCTTCATCTGTTGAAAGGCATTTGGATTGCTTGCTATTTGGGGTTATTGGGAATAAAGCTTCCTTGAAGGTTCGTAGGAACATAGATTTTATTTCTCAGAGATAAATCTCTGAGAGTGTAATTGCTGGGCCGTATGATAAGTGCATGCTTAGTTTTGTTTTTGGTTTTGGTTTTAAGAAAGTGCCAAACTATTTTCCAGAGTGGCCACGGCATTCCATATTCCCATCAGTAACGTCTGAGTAGTTTTGTTTCTCCACATCCATGCCAGCACTTGGTATTCTCATTATGTTTTATTTTAGTCATTCTGATGATATGGTGGTGCTGTGTCATTATGGTTTGATTTGCCCTTACCTCGTGCTGATGACATTGAATTTCTTTTCATATGCTTATTTGTCATCTGTGTATCCTCTTCGGTGAGATGTCTGTTCACGTCTTTAACCCATTATCTAATTAGAGTGTTTGGTTTTTTGCTGTTGAGTTTTGAGTTCTTCATATTTAATAGATACAAAGTATCTGTTGGATACCTGGTTTGCAAATAATTAATTTTAATCAATAGATTGTCTTGCCATCCTCTTCAGTCAGAGCCTTTTGCATAATGAAAGTTTTTAATATTAATGAGGTCTAATTTATCAATTTCTATTTTATAAATTATGCTCTTGGTTTCTATTCTAAAGCTCTTGGTCTTCACCCTGAGAGTGCCGTCGATTCTCTCCTACGTTTTCTTCTAAAAATTTTATGGCTTTACACTCAGTCTTTAAGTCCCTGATCCATTCATACTCACCTTGTATGAAGTATGTCAAGGTTCATTTTCTCCCTAAAGATGTCCAGTTGCTCCAGAACGCTTTGTTCAAAAGGCAGCCATTCCCCCACCAAATTGCTTTTGCAACTTTGCCAAAACTTGGGTAGTCACATTTGCTTGGGTCCATTTCTGGGTTCTGGGTTCTCTGCCATGGACCCGCTCTTCCTCAGGCACCACGCTGTTTTGATTACTATGGCTACACAATCAGCCTGAACATCGGGTAGATTCCTCCCATTTTAGTTCTCTTTCAAAAAATTGTTTTAACTATTCTAGGTCCTTTTCATTTTCATATAAATTTTTAAATAAGCTTGTTTATGTCTACAAAAAAACCCCACAAAACCTTGCTTGGATTTTGGTAGGATCTGTAGATCCATTTGGGAACTGACATCTTTATGATGTTGACTCTTCAGTTCATGAACGTGGCAAACTCAGCATCTCCTCACATTGCCTTTGACTTTTCTTCAGTCAACATTTTGTAACATTCAGCATGCAAATACTGCATGTTGTGTTCCATTTATACCTAGATACACATTTCCTGGGAGCAGTTGTAAATGGCATTGTTTTTTAATTTCTGTTTCCACATGGTCACTGTCCACCTTTGTAAGTGTGGTTGATCTGTGAGATCTTACATCCTGAGTCCTTGCTGAGCTCACTTGTAAAGGTCTCAGAGCTTTATTGTAGATTCCTTGGGATCTCCTTCATAAGTGATCTTGTCGTCTGTAAATACTCTTTCCTTTCTACCTTTTCTATCCATATGCCTTTTTTTTTCTTGCCTTATTGCTCTAGCACCAACTTCCAGTACTACCTTGAATGACAAGGCCCTCCTTGCCTTCTGCCCAACCTGAGGCGGAAATAATCATTTCTTTACCATTAGGCACAATGTTAGCTGTGGGGTTCATGTAATATTTTGCACACTATGGTAGTTTCCTATTGCTTCTTTAACAAATCATCACAAATTTAGCAGCTTAAAACAGCACAGATGTACACTTCGATGGTTCTGGAGTCAGAAGTCTAGAGTCAAGATGTCTTCAGGGCACATTCCCTCTGGGGGTTTGGGGATGACACATGGCCAGGCGTCTGCAGCGACCTTGGGAAAGCATGAAACTATGCTACTTTTCAGCATAGATACAGCAACTAATTTTTTCTGAGCAAATAAAATCACAACATCTGCTCTGAGGTGTACCAGTAGATTTATGGGAATCTTAGCACAGAATATTTGAAATCAGGCCTTAGAAAAATCCAGGCTGTAGGCTTTCTACAGATTTCCCCATGGAGCAAGTACTCAGTGTTCCACAGCATACTGCCCCTGATTCATAGCTGAACGGATTAAGGCCGGGAAGTATAAGGAGCTCTCTCTGCTTGCACTCCACGATGCCCTTACCTTTGCAAGGCCATGCACTATGTTGTCAAAAGTCAGCAGTTCGTCTCCTTGACAAAGGAGTATTTGTGTCTCCCTCTTTCTCTTCCCTCTTCCTCTTTGTCCTTTAAGCACCCGCTGAACAGGTTGTTCAGTGTCTGTCCACCTGCTCACTGAGTGGACTTCCTTTGCTGGGCCTGCACTTTCCCTCACCCATTCTCAGACACAGGCTGCGGCCTCGGAGGGAGCAGCTTGGGGCTGGACAGAGGGACTGGGCTTTGTGGGCCTTTCCAGGATTAGCGCATGCCAGACTGTGCGACTAAGGCCGTCATGGGTGGCTGTGGCTGAGGACCACCTGAGGCTTCGTTTCGGCGGTGCGTCTTTCATGGGCGGTGGTGGGACCGTGGAGTTGTTACCTGAGGCTTTCAGAGGGAAGGAGATGCTGCCCTGAGGGCGGATAATGGGGACTTGGATCCGCCAGTGCAGTTTGGTGGCCTTGCCTAAGGAGAGAATTTTCTTCTAAAGAGAAAAGAAGTAACATTTTGCTATTGTTGTTTTTTGCTTTGTCTCTCTTCTTTTTTAATGAAAAACCAGTGTTTTTCATTAGGAGCTCAATGGGCGTTTTTGGCAGGACAATCCTTCATTTTGCAGAAATCCTTGGGTTGCAGGATGTCAAGTGTCCCTGGGGCCTGCCGTTATATGTCTCTGGCACCCCCAGTCACTGTCACAACGAGGAATGCCCCTCACATGCGTCCAGAGGGAGCAGAGCGCTCTCTCTTGAAAACCTGACCTTGGGTTATTTTAAAGGCTTTGTATTCACTGTTAGTGAGAACTGATCCTCCGGAGACACTGTTTTTCTAATGAGGGAGTAGGAAGGAAGATATTAATTGGAATGCTGATTACCCACAACATTAACTGTGTCCTTTCTATCCCTGCTGCGCACATGGTGGCCTTTTGAGGCTGAGTTGATAAACTCTCCACTCGGGGCTGAGGAGCCTCTGATGGGCACTGAGCAGCCGGAAATGATCACCGGCTGCTTCAAAGCATGCATCTCTCATGTTTGCTTTTAGAAAAAAACTACTTGTCTTCTGTGTTCTTAATAAAAAATAAAACACACGCGTACACACACAGGCTGTTAAAGCCATGCCCCACTCATTAGGCCATTTGCCTTGGGAACGGCAGCATCCGGGAGGCTGGGGTGAGCTGGGGGTACCGCTGTGTGAACCAGCGTGGCGAGAGACCAGCCTCACTCACGTAGTCAGCCCCGAACCATTTCCTTCACCCCGTGCTCTCCTTCCAGGCGGTGGGCAGGCGTAGACACTTGCTCGGGGTGGGGGTCCTGTCTCTGCAGCTTGAAGGTGCAAGTTCCCACACAGGCTGAGCCCGGCCCGGCCGTGAGGCTCCCGCAGAGCAGCCCAGCTCTGGCCGCCACCGCCTCAGCTGACTCTGTCTACACTGTTTGGATTAGTGGACGCATACAGCTTTGTTTTCATAACTCAGGGGCAGGGCGGGCAGGCTGGAAGAGAAGGGGGGAGTGGACTGTGTGTGTCTGCTCCATCAGAGTTCCAAGCCTGGGTTTGAACTGAGTCACTCACCGGCACCTCTCAGGGGCCCGCTGGCTGCGTGGGCCCCAGTGGGGCCGGGGACTCCATCAGCCCTGCCGGCTGGCCTAGGCCCGTGGGCATGAGGACCATCAGAAGAAGCACATTTGGCCCGAACATGGCTCCTCCCCACGGTGGCAGTGTCGTTCTCGTAGACAGTTCTGTGGGCCACGGATGTGACGACCACCGAGGGGCCACCAGACACCCTGGGAGGTTCTCCATAGGCTAGATGTTGCTGGGACAGCTGGTCCCTGGGAACACTAGTAATTTGCACCCAAGTTCCAGCCACTTGCAGGACAAATCACATCTGCTGGGTAAGAGCAGGGGGAGAATGGATGGGCAGATGAGGTAGAGTCCAGTTCTTTCCCCCAGAATCACCTGCTGTTAGAAATAAAACGTAACCCTTCAGCCAGAAGCAGGTTCTGTGGCACAGATCAGTCAGAGACTGGTTGCAGTCCAATCGCTGGCTGGTCCTCCGTCCCCCAGGCGGGAGCCGGGTTCCGAAGCTCCTCGGGGTCCAGCTCGCTGGCTGGTCCTCCGTCCCCCAGACCAGGAGCCGGGCTCCGAAGCTCCTCGGGGTCCAGCTCGCTGGCTGGTCCTCTGTCCCCCAGACCGGGAGCCGGGTTCCGAAGCTCCTCGGGGTCCAGCTCGCTGGCTGGTCCTCCGTCCCCCAGACCAGGAGCCGGGTTCCGAAGCTCCTCGGGGTCCAGCACTGTGACATCAGCCGGCACAGACCCATGAGGGGTTGCACTATCTGAACTTAACCCCACTTCCCTCTGCTTTCTCCAGCCAGCACAGTCTCCTCCTGCCTTGGGGTCTGCTGAGGTGGTTGTCAGCTCAGCTGCCATGCTCCTGGGTGCACCTGTGCCACAGAGCCCTGGGGGGGCGGCTGGGGACACCTCCAACCCAGGGAGCAATTCGCTCACAGCATCCCTCAGTAAACTGTCCCTCGGGCCCCCATGATTACTGCACAAAGGCCCCAGAGCGGAAGTCACCAGGTTCTGTCCAGCTTGATGCGCCTCAAAGCCTCTCGCCTCGCCTGCTCTGGGGGAGGACGCCGGGATTCCCTGGGAGGCCTTCTGCCGGGGCCCTGCTCCTGGATTCGGCAGCGAGCCCCGGGCCCCTCCCACCCTCTCCTCTGAGTCCTGACATCACATACAGTTTGATACCACTTTGCCATATTGAATCTCATTCACAGGAAATATTGCCTAGCCACACACAGAATTTAAAAAACAAATCTACATAATGTCTTCACCATGGTGTAAAAAGAAAAAAAAAAGACAACTCATTAAAAAAATAGTGTGTTTGCATATTTAATATGTAAATGCCCAAGCACGATGACGCGAGAAGGAAGGTTTATAATGTCTTATCTGAAACCTCTGAGTAGATGTATTTGGGGGTTCTTATTTTTAAAGACTTTTTAATGGTAATGTAGGCTTGTTCTGTGCATTTGACATCGACACAATCAATGTCTCCTAATCAAATACGCTAACGTGTCTGAAGCAAAGATGTATGAACAGTCACACAAACTAGGTGTTTCGAAGGCCAGTAGCAGCCTCGGTGAGCTCACGGCACGGCCCTGCGGCGGGCATGCACCCCGCCCCTGCCACAAGGGACCCCCTCCTTTGGGGATTTGCTGTGTCCTCCTCCAGTGCCACCTGGGGGGAGTGCCTGGGCCCAGCCTAAACCCACGTGCTCCCTGGTCCCCCGTTCTCCCCTTTGTGGCCTGCTCTGACCCTCTGCTCCACAGCTGGGGGTGGCCGGGTGCCCTGGGAAGCTCTGGAACTTGCCTGGGGCTTTGCTCTGGGCGCCCGTGGCTGAGCCCCGTTTTGGGCTGGCAGATCGCTCCCCCCGGCAACCACCGCATTTCTTTGGCAGACCCTCGTGCGTGCCAGAATGGTGCTGACGGCTGATCTGGGGTCATTCGTATTGTGTATGGAGTCAGGGGCCTTGTGCTGGCTAGGGGCACCTGACGGTTCAAGTCAGAGAGGAGCACCAGACGGACCATGGACATAGCCGCTGGCTTGGAGCCTTCTGGAGGTCAGAGTTGCCGATGTTGGGCTGTGGATCAGCAGCTGTGTGCTTTCACCATACACGGCGTCTCGGGGAGGCGAGGCGAGCGCGGGTGGAAGGGCGGTGCGTGGACAGTTCACGTGCTGCAGTGACACGGTTTTCCAACATCGTGAATAATTCCCAGAAAACGTCCAGACAAAATAAAGTTCAATCTTCATAACAGTTACATTCTTGGAACATTAAAGCCATGCAAAAAAATGCTTTAGGTTTACATATGGAAAGGGAGTCCGGTTCCCAGTTCAAATAACTATAAGCAAGTTCCTAGCTGCCCAGTAACTCCGTGCGTGTTTCCAGCAGCCAGTAAATGGGTCTGCGCGGAGATCAGCCGCAGACGCTCGGGCAGGGTGACGGCTCTGAGGCCGGACTGCTGTCCCCGCCCTCGTCACTCCTAGCTTCCTGCTGTTTCCTCGGGCAGGGGCCATTTACGGGCTAAGCAGATTTCCCTGCCCTCAGGTGCCCAGCCCTGAAAAGCGGATTTACACTCTACGGCTGGATCCGCCCAACAGGATCCCGCCCAAGCAGCCAGAGGTGGAGCTCGGAGACCTGATATGCATCCGTCTGGTCGCTGACACACGTGTCCTGAAAGCAGTGAATTGAGGACGGTAGTCGTCGTAACGGGAAGACACAGGAAGTCAGCACCTACAGTCCTGTTGCTGACCAGCTCGACAAACACACCGAGGGCCCTCAGCCAGGTGCAGACCTGTGCGTTCCTCTCACTCAGGCTCCCGACGTGAGTGGCAACACCGACAGGAAGGACAGCCTTGGCCAGCTTTGCGCCCTGTCCTTGTAGAAACGTAGGCCCATTGCCCCTTTCTTTTTTACACACGGATTTTCCAAAATGAGTAGCTTTCAAGGGACAACTTCCTAGTAACAGGATCTGTCACTGAGAAGAGAATATGTTGTTTCTGGAAACTATTCTCAAGGATTGGCATGCTTTCTGGGCAGTCTCCAGTTTGGAAACTGCCCCCCCAAGAAGGCTCCAGAAGGTCCTCAAGTTTGCACCCCGTACAGGAAAAGGGGACCTTATTCTTGTTCTGGGACTTTACTTTGAGGCCAAGTGGTCTGAGTTGTGGATTGGGCACCACACCTGCTGGTTGGAAAGGCGGGTGCAGCAGCCGGCACCATCCACCTCTTCAGACCAGAACCTTGGCCATGGGCGTGGAAGCCGCACCAGCAGGTGCACTGGTGGCCAGGCCACGTCTGCCTGTGGCCGCCATGCCACCCAGCCAGCCACGCCGTCCCACCACCTCTGGCCCCGCCCTCCTCTCGCAGCTGGTCTCTGGCCCCCGGCGCACTCACAGCTCTCCACGCATGTGTGCTGTGTTCGGTTGGCCATCCACAGCGCCTCCAGGCCCGCCCACGCCGGCGCTCTCTGGCAGCCTCCTCCCGCTTGCGAAGCACGAGACCCGACGGACCACATGCCCGGTCCTGGTGTTACCCAACCGCGTGTCGGGGTGTTCAGCGGCGGCTCCACTCTCTGACATATTGGTTTGGACATATCATAAAACCCACTTTCCTGGAAGGCTCTTTATCCTGTAGATACTTTGGGGACATCTGCTGAAGTGGGTGCTGAGCTTGGTGGTAGAGACAGAAAGATCTACAAGACAGCTCTTGCCTTCAGAGGGCTCACAGCATGGGAGTGTCAGACCTGAAGACACCGAGTCCACGTTCAGCAGGTTGAAGATTCCAGAACCTTCCAAGCAAGTGGATAGCAGCAATGACAGATACGGCCTCTTGTGAATGAAAAGAAAGCAGGAAACACTGCTGTGTTTGGGATTTCAGGGACAGACTTTCAGGAACCCTACTGTTTAAAACAGTGGCCTGCAGCAGGAGACCGAGAGAATTGCTCATCCTCACAGCGCGAACGCAACCTGGGGTGCGAGGGTGGTGGGAGCCAGGAGGTGGACGGGCTGTGGGGTTAGCTTAAAGATGGGCCACGGTGGCCTGTGTTAGGTGACCACCGAGCAAAGACCCGACTGAAGTGGAGAAGCAAGCCATGAAGCAGAGACACGGGTCTGTAAGTCAGGGCTCTGCTCAGACAGCAGCGCTGCTCCACGTACCTCTCACTGACCAGTGCTGGTCCTCCGGCCACGTTCAGGGTCTGCACACCAAATCCCACCTCTCCCGTGGGACGCACAGGCCAAGCCACAAGATGATGGATGGGGAATTCTAGTCCTATTACGGGAAGAAGCCATGATCAATCTATCACGGCAGATGTTTGGGATGCCCATTGGATAGAAGATAAGGGGCCACACCTATGGCTCGGTCCAAACTGCGGCCTCCGGGCCTCCATGAGTCTGCACAAGGGTCTCCTACCTTGGGGACCTGGGGTCACAAGAAACACTGTGGGGGCTGCTAGGGGGTGATGGTCCAAAGCCCGGGCCCGCTCACCTGATGCCCAGTATCTGGTTCCTTCTAGGATTCCAAAGTCAGCGCAGACACATCCAAAAGCACCTTATGAACCACATTTGTGTACAGCTTTCCAGCCTGCCTCGCATGGACCCCATGAAGCACGAGGGCTAGAAACGCCTGCTGGCTGGGAGTGCCCCTCCCTCTCACCCTTCCTTTTCCTTCAGGAATCCCCATGCCATACACGCTTGGCACCCCTTATTTCTCTGAACAGAAACGCTCTTGGCATGCCTGCATGTGGACTCCCCTCCTGGGAAACTCCCCACGGAGGGTGTGACCTCATGAACACCTTCATGGGCTGGGTCACAGGGGAAGGTCGGGGAATGTTCTCCCCTTGCCCTGGGGGGGGGATGTGGGGGTCAGCTGGCAGGTCAGGGCCGGTGCTAAGTCTACCTCCTACCCCTGACTCAGCATGTCGCGGCGTGCACAGCCCCATGTCCCTTTGGGTCGTGACACGTGGACGGGGTCCACGCATCCTGGTGGCCCAGCGCCCAGCAGTGAGGGGCTGGGTTGATGTTGCTGAATGTGAGCCCCAGAAACAGGACAGGTGCGTGTGGCAGGGGCACTCCCGACATTTAGCTCCCTTGCACAGCCGTCTCTGTAACTCTCCATCAACGCCCTCCCACCTCCAACTGACCCTGAGAAACAGGGACTCAAGGGGCCGCCCACCTTCAGTCAGGACCACCAGCGGGAAATGAGCACCTGGGGACCAGGGTGCGTCTGTGTCTGAGCAGGGGCCTCCACCCAACCTGCCTCCCCCTTTCATCAGCGGGTCCCTGGGGGCCTGGTTTGGAGAACAGGAGAAAGGAGAAGTGGGGGGACCCTGCAAGGAAAAGAATAGGGATCTTTCTGCTCCAAGAGATTGGATCCTGAGCCAAAGTCAGCCCAGAGCCCAGGGCCACAGGACCCAACTGTGCAGATCTCCCTCCCCCCTTCACCTGCCCAGGTCCTGTGTGTGCAGGGCCCCTCC
>NW_022589712.1:2067681-2159952 GCF_004348235.1 Phoca vitulina | reverse complement strand
CACCTGCCCAGGTCCTGTGTGTGCAGGGCCCCTCCCCCCTTCACCTGCCCAGGTCCTGTGTGTGCAGGGCCTTCCCCACCTGCCCAGGTCCTGAGACGGTTCTTCCTGAAAGAGGTTGCTGTTCTGTGAGTCAGGGAGCTGCCCTCCTGAGAGAGCACCTTCTGTGTCTCCATTCACTGAACGCGTGGCCGTCTTGGCCATTTTACCTTCCCCGGGCAGCATCGGGAGAGGTCAGAGGCTGGGCAAGCACAGCTTTGCCTTCATCTGAGCCAGAGCCAGTGATGGTCTTTGGAGAGCTCAGGGACAGCCAGGCCGTGGTGCTGGAGCAGGCCGGGTTAGGGCACAAAGGGGTGAGTCAGCCGCCACAGGAGAACACGGGGTGTCCGGGGCGTGCAAGGGAGCCGTTAAGAGATGACGTTGCCCCCATCTGCAGTGGATATCTGCATGGGGTCCCTCAGACCGTGGGTTTCCTTCTTTTCATTATTTCTCTTATGACCTTAAGACTGTCTCTTTGTCAAGAAGTTTGGGCAGCCCCCTGGTGACACAGAGACCAGAGCATAAATACACGGCATGCTCATCCATCCCGACCCTGTCTCTCCACCTAACAGCGGGAAGGCGTCCAGTGCCCGCTCTCTGGCAGGGAGGGGCTTTGGGCCCCAGCTATCCGGGCTCCTGTCCTGTAAAGGGGGTGCTGGGGCATAGGCCCCCAGCTGCCCTGGGCCCTGTCAGGCCTCCTTGGGTCCCGCTAAGCTGCCGGGGAGCGTGGCATTTTAGAATTGTGTGTCGCAGTCTCATGGAGACCCCCGCCCCTTCTATGGAGAATTCCCCACCTACAGAGAAAGGAAGCCTTGCCCAGAGATAAAGCCTCCCCTTTCTCAAGTCAGGACTGAGCAGAGATTTCACCAGCTCAAGAGAAAAACACTGCCCCAGATTCTCACTGTGGCCTTCTCGCTGGGGGCCCGTGACGGGCGGTCAGGGCCCCGCAGACCTCACATCCTGGCCCTCTGCAGCAGGATAACGGCTGACATCACCGACGGGCGAGGGCCTGTCTGGAGGGGAGCCCGTGCTCCTGTGTTCTTTAAATCAAAGGTAGACAAAGGTGCTTCCTTTGACCAAACCATGCCAAGTAAGCACGTATGTGTTTGCTTCCTCTGTTTGTAATCCAGGACTTTGGTCCCACGGAGATCAAAGTGCCTCCTTGCCAGACCCCTGCCCCAGTCTTGACGTTGGAGGAAAGAGCCTCAGAGTGCACCAAGGCCCAGTTGCTTCTACTCGGCTTGGTCCCCACCCCCACCCACGTCGTTGCGGGAGCGATCCAGAGGGAACCCTGGAGCCAGCCTTCCCCCGCACCGGGCAGCGGGGCCTCCGCCCATCTGCACAGCTGTGTCCCCGCCACCCAGCGCCCCGCCTAAACTCCGCCTCAGCTGTCACCCAGAGTCCGGCCTCTGAGAAGCTGGACCCCTCCGCGGAGCAGGAAGCTGCCTATCGGGCCACAGCGGGCCGGGGTCACAGGCCCGGGTGATGGTCGCCCAGGCCCGCCAGCGAACAGCCCGCAGGAGAGGATCCCGCTCGCCACGCTGAGCCTGGCCCTGAGCCGCCGGTGGCACCTGCACGTGTGTCCCCGGAGGACGGACGCATCTGTCCGAACAGCAGGAAAGGGCACAGGGCGGACGGCACAACACCCTTCGTGAGGTGGGCACCGAGGCCTGCAGAGGGCACACAGGCAGGAGGCCTCCCCGCGGGCAGAGGACACGCCTGTCTGTCCGCCACCCCGCCGACCTCATGGCCGCGAGACACCTGGCGCGGGCCGCCGACGGGGCAGGCCTCGCTCCGGTGGCCACACGCCGTGCTCTCAGCCTCAGTGGGCGGCCAGGCGCCCCGGCAACCGCTGCTCCACCTCGGGCCCGGGAAGGAACTTCGACGGCAGCTACCGTGGGCCAAGCGCCGGCCGCTCCAGGGCCAGCTGAACAAGGTGGTCCCCTCGGCTGCCTGCTGTGGAAATCAGTGTCACCGTTTCTGCTCCAAGAGGCAAGGGGCTGAGGCTCGGAGGCCAAATGACGGACTCCCAGTCACTGAGTCGCAGGAGAAGGGGGCAGGCGCGGCGGGGCGCCTCCCCGGAGCAGGGGAGCAGGACGCCGTCTGAACGGCCGCAGGGGCGTAGTCTCCCGGGTCTGAGAAGCTGCTTGCAGGCAGGGCCGTCCCACGCGTTGGGGCGTCCGGAGCGGCTCCGTGGTCGAGGCGGTGTCCGCAGGAGGACATCCCAGCGGGGCCCGTGCCCCTGCGGGAGCGGCCACACACGCGGGCAGCCCCCTCGTTCGCTGGGTGTGATCCTTCGTATATGTTGTTACAGCCAGTTTGCTAACATTTTGTTGAGAATTTTTGCCTCTGAATTTACGAGCGATATTGGTATGTACTTCTCTTTTCTTGGCATGTCTTCGTCTGGCTTTGGGGTCAGGGTGATCCTGGCCATACTGAACGGGCTGCAAAGCGTTCTTTCCTCCTCTATTTTCTGGAAGAGTTTGCGGAGTGTCGGCACTTTCTCTTCCTTAAATGTTTTTGATAGAATTCGCCAGGGAAGTTATGTGGGCCTGGCATTTCTCTGTGAGAAGATTTTTAATTGCTTATTTAATTTTTTTAACTTGTTATGGATCCTTTCAGATTTTCTATTTCTTCTTGAGTAAGTTTCTGTAATTAGTGTTTTTCTAGGGAATTGCCGGCTTGGATTTGTTGGCATAAACTTGGTTGCAGTCTTCCCTTGCAATCTTTTTAATTTCTGAGCCATCAGTGGTGATTTCCTCTCCTTCATTCATGGTTTTGGTGATCTGTGTCTTTTCTCACCTGCTCTTGTTTAATCTAGCTTGAGATTTGCCAATTTTGTTGGTTTTCAGACAAATAACTTTTGATTTCATTGGTTTTCTCTTGTTTTTCTGTTTCAATGTCACTGACTCTCAGTCTAGTATTTATGATTTAATTTCTTCCTCTTGCCTCGGATTTAGTTTGCTCTTATTTTCCAAGATTCTCTTGGTGAAAATTTAGATTATTGATTTAATTGATTCTCCTTTTCTAAGATGAGCATTTAAAGCTATAAATATCCTTCAAAGCTTTCCTGTTGCGTATCCCATACATTCTGACATGTTCTCTTTTCGTTTTCACATACTGATCCTCTCTGGAGCTCACGATGGGGTTACAGCCTGATAAACCTATCGCAAGCTGCAAATACTGTTAAGTCGCAGATGTGTTTCATACACCTAACCTAACATCCTCGCTTAGCCGAGCCGTCCTCAAATGTGCTCAGATCGCTCCCATTAACCCACAGTCGAGCAGAATCATCTCACATAAAGCCTGTCTTACAAGAAAGCCTCGAACAGCTCGTGTGATTTATTGAGTACTGTGCTGAAAGTGAACAACAGTGCGGTCCTTGGGTACAAGGATGGTTGTTTGTGTGTCACTTGGTTTCCCTCATGATCGCCTGGCTGATGGGAGCTAAGGCCCTCGGCCTACTGGCCAGCATCACGAGAGAGGACCAGACCACATGTCGCTAGCCCGGGACAAGGTCCAAATTCAAATTTCCAATATAGTTTGTTCTGAAATATATCACTTTTGCACCATTATGAAGTCAAAAAATCGTAAGTCAAAACATCATAAGTTGGAGACCATCTTATGTAGTCTAAATTCCCCATAAATAAAATTCTACTTTGGGGAAAAAGGGGCCAGTAGACTTTTCTCTACGGCGTTCCTCCTTAGATAAATACAAGCCAATCCTGGAAGATCCCAGAGTCGCTGATGTTACTGAGGAATTCTACCTCAGTTGTGATTAGGATCTTCCCTCACATTACCAAGACCTCCAACCCACCCCCCCGCCCCTGCATCCTCCATCCCCAAATTCTGGTAGAAGACAAAGGGCCGGGCACCATCCAGGTAAGGCCCACAACTGGGACAAACCACTTGTAAGGTGACCAACTATCCTGGTTGAGAGGTGAGCAGAGTACGTAGTACATGGCTTACCTGGGGTCACACCACTAACAAGCAGCAGAACAGGGATTCGAACCCAGGTCTGTCAGACTCTGAAGCCCATGCTCAACACTGTGACTTCAACCTGCTTCCATACACGATGAGAGCCAGGGGAGTGGAAGGAGATCCTGGGCACACGCTTCGTAACGTGGGGAAGACGCACCAGCCCATGGCCCTGCTGAAGGTCCATCCATTTCAGCTCAGGGGAGATGCACGGGTTCAGGGCATCCCTCGGAGTCGGGGTGACTCTAGCACTGGAATCTGTTGGGTCCTCCTTTCCTGGTGCAGGCTGATGAGAAACACCCTTTCCCTGCCGCCGCGTCCCAGCGGACCACAAGTTGTCTCAGGGAAACACAACGGCTTCTGGGCTCCTGCGGCAGAGCAGGTGGGCCATGGCGGTCACGAGGATGGCTGTGGTCTCCCGGGAAGGCCCGCTGCCCACGTTTCTAGTCCCCGTCAGTGGCGTCGTCTGTGATATTCAGATCGTCTTGCTGGCTCACAATGAGCTCTCCTGTGAGGGTGCATGTGGTCTGATCAGAGTTTACAAACGATTCGTATTTCATCCGAAAAGAAAGAAAAAAATGCTTTTGCAAGTGTATTTGTGCTGTGCTTAATTGTAACAATATTTCTTTTGAAATGACCGAAATAAAATTGTAACACAGATCTGGTAAGCACTGTGAATTGTGCAAGACTGTTGAATCTCAGATCTGTACCTCTGAAACAAATAATGCAATATATGTTAAGAAAGAAAAAAAGAAGAAGAAGAATGTAGCAGGAGGGGAAGAATGAAGGGGGGGAAATCGGAGGGGGAGAAAAACCATGAGAGACGATGGACTCTGAAAAACAAACTGAGGGTTCTAGAGGGGAGGGGGGTGGGAGGATGGGTTAGCCTGGTGATGGGTATTGAGGAGGGCACGTTCTGCATGGAGCACTGGGTGTTATGCACAAACAATGAATCATGGAACACTATATCTAAAACTAATGATGTAATGTATGGGGATTATAATAACAATAAGAAAAATTAAAAAAAAAATTTTTTCAGAGTGTCAAGGCAATACGTGTTAAAAATAAATATAGTTGTCCTTCTGAAAAAAAAAATTGTAACACAGAGACACACAGCTCGTGGGCACATTGATTCTAGTCAGCATCATAAATCAGTTGGGCGTCTGCCTTTAGGGGAAGTCGAGTTACCGTCGCTTTGGCTAATGACATGGTGAGTTCTGGCTGCTGCCAATTTTTCAGGATGGCATCCTGCCTCAGGGGTTCCAATCTGACTAAGGGGTGAAGCTAGGAGATCAGAAGAGGTTAATTCAGAGACCCGAATCTGCAGAGAAGTGGGGAGAAGGAAGGCAAGCCCTCTCAACACTTGGTCCCATGGAAGGAGGGGGACCGAATAAGGCCTGGCAAGGTCCTAGCTTGGGAGAATCTGAGATACACAGTGAGGCAAGAACCGACCTAAAGGGTACATTCCAGGGAGGACCCTTTCTTGGCAGCCAGAGCCCAAGTTTGAAGCGGCAAGTGCTGGGGGTCCTGGGGGGCCCTGCAAATTGGGCCAGAGATGGCCCAGCCTCCCCTGCCCCCCCACGGCGGCCAGCCTGGGTCAGCCCTCGCCAGCAGGTGGCCGCTGGGCACACGTGCTGGAGAGGAGGACGGACAACGAAGTCACTTCCAGGCTCACATTTGGACGAATGCTTGCAGGAAGAATGTGCCAGAAATGCTCTGTTTTGCCTCCACCACCTTCCTCTCCTTCAGAGACTGCGCTCACCCCTGCTTCACTAGGCCCTTCGGGGTTCCGGCTTTGTGTGGACAAACCTCTCCAGCTTGACCTTTTGGCAGAGATGCGGACTTCCTCCTGCACATCCACACAACACGGCCACCGCTGAGAACCTCCCGTGAGCACCTGCCCTGGGACCCGGGGGGACTGGAGTGTCGGGGGTACGACCCGTAGAGACTCACTGGTGCTGAGAGAGGGCAATCGCTCAGTTGACAAATGGATGCTCTCCGGAGCCTTGGGGAGTGGGACCTCCCCACGCCCACCACGCTCGCCCCTCCACGCTTGGCCTCCCACGCCCACCACGCTCGCCCCTCCACGCCTGGCCTCCCACGCCCACCACGCTCGCCCCTCCACGCCTGGCCTCCCACGCCCACCAGCTGCAGGCTAAGCCCGCACAGCTGGGGGCCTCCTGCTGCAGCCATTCCGCCAGAGTGAGTCTGGTGCTCAGTTACCAGGACGGAGCGCTTGCTTATCATTTAGGGTCTTACCTGTTCAGCGCTCCAGGCCCCCAGCAGGTGGACAAGGAGGCCAGGGACTCCGAGGGCGTGGGAGGTGATGTGAGATATGCAGGAAATGAAAAATGTTCCCAGATATTACCTTGATGTACTGGAGGTTTCCTCTTCGCCCTCCCCCTCCTCCTCCCAATCCTCCTCTTCTTTGTCCTCCTCCTCCTCTCCCTCCCCTTCCCCCCTCCTCCTCCTTCTCCTGAATAGCTCTCCATCATTACTATTTGTGTGTCTGAGGCTTTGCCTCAGGGAAGAGAAAGTCATTTTCTTGACTTTTGAGATCTTGAAATACTTTTGTACTTGTATGACTAAGGCATTAGTCTGAAAGCTAAAACACTTTTGATTTATAAGATCCAGGCTCTGTTGAGTGAGAAAAGGTTTTTCTTGGAATTCTGAGAGCCTTACTTTGAATATAAATAGTGAAGTCAGAGCAATGAGGTTGCAACAGGAAGCAGAGCAGTGGGAATAAAGGAGAATGTCATGCCCACAGCACTCCTTCCTCCAGAGAAATGGGGAAGGAAGCTAGCAGGCAGCGCTCTGAGGGGGTGTTGGGGACGCTCCTGCTACTGACCCTTCTAGGACCAAAGCCCTGGGGGCAAGGACAGAGGCTCCAGGGAACAGGACACTCACCCAGCTCCCCAGGGTGGGGTCCCGGAGACTGTGAGCCTCAGGGAGAAGTGTGGATCCAGCGTGGCCCCTCCAGGTGGGCTGCAGGGGAGCACCCCCAGGGCACCAGCAGGGAAGGGGGGGTAAGAGCCGACAGTTCTCACCTCCCAGGACGCCTCCAGAAGGTGGCAAAGGTTCCATGTCCAGATAGAAGCAGACAGTGGTAGGAGCTGGGATAGGACCATACAGGAGCAACATGGCCCTCCCCCATGGAGCCAATATGGAGGACCAGTTGTGGGATGTTGGGTCCTCCTTGGACCGAAATTGGACTTGTAAGCTAACCGTCCTTGAATGCATTTCATCAGTGCTCTCCCCAGAGTCTGCCCTAGCTCCCCGAGAGCTGGGGTGCCCCCTCCATCGCACAGAGCAGGGTGGGGGTCCCAGAGCAGCCCCTCCCAGGACTCCCACCTCTTCATACACAGGCCTGTGGGTCCAACGCCCTCCTTCCTTCTGCTGTTAGAACTGGCTCTGGTCCCCGCGCCGTGTTTCGCAATAACAAAACCCACAGCCATTCAAACAATACTGAAGTTCTTATGTCGGGAGCCAGGGCCTTGCTTTGACCCCGTGTTCTCTGCTGGGTTTTCTTTCATATATTTTGTAGTAACTAGAGCCAAATTTCAATGAAGACAAATGAAAAATATACCATCTAACATTTGCCATCTTTGAAAAGTTATCCCAGCCCTCCTTATTTATCTTGAGCACAGACCTCTTTGATTGCTGTTTTTCTGGCCCTGAACTCTCCTTTCCCTTTATGCCTGAAAAAGAGAAAAGTTTTCCATACCCTCCTACAGGATGAGGGGAACATAGGGCCGTTTATATTAAAAGTAGATTTCTTTCACCTTTCTAGCTCTTTAGAAATGACTGTGCCTAAGACAGGCTTTGGAGTGATTCCAGGTTGCTCATTTTTTATGAGTTTAGGTGATGCAAAACACAGCCTGAAGACAGTCCATGCATGTGTGTGAGTTATCTATTGTTGTGCAAAGAATCACCCCAAAACCTCATGGCTTCAAACAACAATAAACATGCGTTAGTTTTCCCAGTTTCTGGAGGTCAGGGACCTGGGAGCAACTTGATTGGGTGGCCCTTGCCTGGGGTTTCTCATGAGGTTTGGGGGCTGTCGTCATGGGATGGGTTGCCTGGGACTGAAAACCCCACTTCCAAGGTGGCACCCTTAAAGGGTTCTGGACCTAATTCCAATAGATGTGTGTGGTGGGGGGACCCCACACCACCACAACAAACAATTCTCCAACACCAGCTAGATGTCCCACAGTTCAACCCAATTCTAACACTACCCAGAGAGAGCATCAGATGCCACAGGAGAAGGGCTCCGTCCCACCAGACTGCCCCCTGCCTTCGGACCCCAGCCCCAAGTACAGATGGTCACCTGTGTTTCTGACCGGCTGGCTACAGAGTAGAGGCTCCCACAACCCCTACCTTGGGTTTGATTAACTTGCTAGAGCAGCTCACAGAACTCTGAGAAACATTTACTTGCATTTACCAGTTTATTAAAGGATATGATAAAGGTACAGATGAACATCCAGTTGGAAGAGATGCATAGCCTGAGGTCTATGGGAAGGGGTGTGGGCTTCCATACCTTCTCTGGGTGCACCACTCTCCCCGAATCTGCATGGGTTCACTCACCCAGAGCTCTCCAGAGCCCTGCTACTGGTGCTTTATGGAGGCTTCCTCACGTAGGCACGTTGGGCCATTAACTGCATTTCTTGCCCCCCCCCCCCCCCCCGCCCTCTCCGTAACCATGGCAGCTCTTTCTGGTGACCACGCCTCATCCAGGAGTCATCCAGAGTCGCTCCAATAAAACAAGAGATGCTTCTAGGGTTTTTGTCCCTTAGGAGAGTCTAAGGGCTTCAGGATCCCTCTGCCAGGGACAGGGTCAAAGACCAATACACATTTTTTTACTGTTTCACACTCACTCTTGTGGCTGGTAAGCAAGTGCTGGCTGTTGGCAGGAGGCCTCCCCACATTGGTATCTCCCCAGCACTACCTGAGAGTCCTCATGCATAGCAGCGGCTTTCCCCTGGGCATCTGATCCAAGAGATCGAGGTGGGGGCTCAGCGTTCTTCATGATCTACCTTCCAAAGGCACACACATCACCCCACTACACTGTGTGGATGACACAGACCATCTTCAATTCAGTGTGAGAGGAGGCTCTACAGGGCATGGATTCCAGAAGACAGAGCCAATGGGGACCACCCTGGAGACTGCCTCCCACAAGGGTTCAGGGCTGTGGTGCATGGATAAAAGATAGTTTGTAAATAGCTACCATCACTTTTTATTCACGATAGCTGCAGGTTCAAGTCGTGCTTTGTGCTTTCATTTTCCACCTGCCTACTCTAACAACAAAAACAACCTTCTCTTCCCTTTTAGACTGAACCATCATTTGGAAATTAAAAATTTTGACATCTTGCTGGGATCTGGGATCTCAAATTTACACCAAATGGTGTCATAGCTTTATATTAATCCACAGAATCCAATGCAGCCAGGAAAATGTAGAAGGATCCTCCATGGCACCAATGGGTCATTGTTGGGTGGGGAATGAGGGGCATGAGACATGGGAGAGAGTTGGTTCAATCACCAGAAAGGGATCTGAGATTTCAGAGAAGCTGAGATTGGCTCAGGTGGTGGTCCAAGTCTGAGAAGTAGCAAGAACCACGATACCAACTCAGATAATCATAGTTAACAACAAACACCCACTCTGCGCCAGGCACCATGTCAAGGACTTTGGGTGTATTGACTCATTGAATCCTTACAGTGACCTTGAAGTAGATGCCATATTTTACAGATGGGGAGACTCGGGCACAGAGAGGTCAAAGTTCTCATGGAAAGTGTGTACTAACAAATGGCAAATTTAGGGTTTGGATTTGGGCTGCCTAAGTCCAGGTGCTTACACACCCACAACACTGGGTCTTTCAGCTTGCCCCACCTAAAATCTGAAAATATGGAATGCAGAGGCTGTCCATGACATCAACGGTAGGTGAGGTCATAAGCGCATGGGGCTCCCTGTGCCTTCCTCAGTCCTTACAACTTGTGCACCCAGAAATCCGAACATCCCAGTTGGACAGATCAGCCCAGAGCAGGAGAGGAGATGCAGGGGTAGGTCCCAGTCATCACCATGGAGCCTTCCTTCTTATCTTAGGGAGGTCCCAAGCCATACAGTAATGACCCAACATCAAATTCCGATAAAGCAAATTCTCATAAAGTTTTGCTGCACCACTGGTGCATAATCTAGCTACATCACACTTACAAAACATCTCATTTTATCCAGGCTACAACTGCATTTTATTTCCTGCTCCAGGGTTGAGCCTGTGGAATATTTCAACGAGGTGGGGGAGGCCATGGACACAACAGGGTGAAGTTGTCTTGATCAAAACAACTATTTAAGGCCTTGGATCTGAAGATGGACAGCTGAGGGCCAAATCTCCACTCTGACATGTCTTAGCCTGGTGACACAGCAAAGAAGTACCTTATCCTTTCCAGCCTGGGACTTCGTCATCTGTAAACAAGGGATAATAATAGAATCCAGTGTGTAGGCTTGTCGTGAGGATTCAGTCTGTTAGAACCCTTAGAACGATGACTGACACATAATAAACACTCAGCAAGTGTGAGCCATGACAGCATTTCGTCGTTCCTGTGACACACACTATTGGGGGTGCCATTACAAAAAAAGAAACACTGGTGATTAAGCAATGCCACTCCATCAACTGAAAGACACATCCCAATTTTGGAGATAGCGGATCTGGAGAAAGTGTGTGTGTTCGCACTGGTGAGACACAGTATTGCTGTTGCTCTGAATCCATCTGCCAGAAAACGAGGGCGGCAGATGCTGGCCCCACAGCCTTGGCCGCTGAATGACAGTGCACGAGGTGTCGGGAACAATGTCCTGGAACATAACAGGAGGGTAGTGCTGGGCATGAGATGGTGGGATGGAAACTAGAAAATAGAGTCTCACCTTCACGTGGTCACATGCTTGCTGAGGTTGAAAGTTGGGCAACAAGAGTGGAAGCAAGAACCATGGTCAGTGGTTTAGATGCGGACCTTAATTCTATTTACTCTAATAAAAACTATTAGTCACAGTCTATATACAAGGTCAAGCTCTCTGGATGAGAATGAGGCACCATTTCTGTCCTCAAGGACTTTTCTATCCAGCAAGGGATAAACACATAAATAACTAACTTGCAAGACCTACAGTAAGAACAATCTCTGGGATGCAAGGGTGATTTTATATATTGTAGGAATTCCCAGAAGAACTCACAGATAAGGCAGGTTTATTATTATTAAAAAGCTGGTATTGGCCACTTGTTGTGTTTTACAGTGATCCAACCCCTGGCCTTGTCTTATTTCTCCATCCCTATGTGTCCTTTGCCCGAGTATCCCCAAATTATTTATTTTTGTCTTATTATAGTCCATGTATTTTGGTAAGCCTCTTTAAGTCTTCCTTAGAACAATGTGGAGTATTAATACATAAGAAAACAAAATAACATATACCACATGCATTCTGTTAAGGTTTTTAAGGTTAAAAAATTGTTTCTGTCTTCCTAGTGCTTCTATCTGTAAGAGCAAAGTGGTAGGGGGTGAGGTAGAAGAACCTAGAAGAGACACGTGCACATAGAAATGGGAAGGAAACGTCCTGTGTGTTTCAGGTCTGTATTGCTCGCTAACAAGCCGTCACAACTGATTACTTCCCAGGGCTCTGTGGTCAGGGCTGACCTCCTGCCCTCATGGGCTATCCTGTCATGGCATTCTGTTGGGCGGTCTGCAGGAACAACTGAGAAGGCTGACCCCCTCCTCTTAGGCTTCACAACACAGTGGCCTCGGCTCCACGACACGTGGAACATCATTTTGCCACAATCAGCTGGCAAGCAAACTGCAAGGCCAGCCTAGCCAGACTGAGTGGAGGGCGAAGACCCCTCAGTAGGGGACAGCAAAATACTGCTGTCACATTTGTCATCTGCCGTGTCAGTGGGCTAGAATCAGTGAAAACAGAATGAAAATAGTGTTTCTCCTCTTCACATTCCCTTCAATACTATTGATAAATCTTTTTTCTTAAAAAAAAAAATGTTTTCCACCAAGATGTAGTCAGTTGAAGTACTGTGTTCCTGACACTCACTCAGGCTTCCGGCCAAGGATGTGCTGGTGAGTAGATGGTGGTGAGCGGAGGGGGTACAAGGGACAGGGGTATGGAGGAGAGCTGAGGGAGAGAAGGGGACCGGGCTGCCCATGCCGTGGGGCTGCATGGTGGACCCAGGAAGGAGGTAAGGGTCCACTTGTCACTAGCATAGTGCCAAACCAATGTGACTTTCGTGATGGACCAGTTTGCACACTGCTTTAATAGAGGTCACTTAAGGAGCCTCAGTCAGCCACAATAAGAAGGACACGATCAAACGGGATTGCGGACAATGAGGGGTCAAAACTCCTTAACCATTGATCAGGAGAGGGATAGCTTCTGAAAATGGTGAGTCACACATGGGCCATGCAGACTCTCTCAAAAGGAACTCTCTTTTCCCACCTCCTCTATGGGGCCACTCAATATATATGAATACCCCCCAAAATGGCCCAAGCTCAGGATTATCTTTAGAGATTCTGGCTTGATAGGATTGAGAAAACTGAGAAAAAACAAGGGGCTTAAGGAAAATAGGGTTAGAGTTGGAGTGTTAAAGTCTTTAACAAATGACAACTATTCTGTGCCAACTACATGCTATATACAGTAGAGGTATAAAAATACGCCTGCAAAGGTGGGGCTGATCCTCAAATCTCTAGTTGGAAAGATAAAATTTATACTGATAAAATATTAGAAATCAATAATCATCATCATCATCGCTGTCACCACTATCATCATCATCACCACCATCACCATCATCACCATCATCATCACCATCAACACCATCATCACCATCATCATTACCATCATCATCACCATCATCAACATCACCAATCACCGTCATCATTACCATCATCACCACCATCATCATCATCACCATCATCATTACCATCACCACCATCATCACCATCATCATCACCATCATCAACATCACCAATCACCATCATCATCATATAATCACCATCATCATCATTACCATTACCATCATCATCACCATCATCATCACCATCAGCCTCACCATCATCACTGTCACCATCATCTTCATCGCCATCACCACCATCATTGTGACACCATCATCACCACCACCACAAGCACCTCACTATGGCTGAGCACCTCCTGTTGCTCACTGTAGCATGTGGGCTTCACATACACTATGGCATCTGGGCTTCACAAAGACCCGACACCTTCAACCTGGCCTTTTATAGATAAGATGACAAAGACAAAGGGAGTCCACTACTGGACCAAGATCACCAGCTGGTTGACGTTAGATCTGGGAGTTGAGCCAGGCTTGGCCTGACTCCAGAGCCTGTACTCTTAACCACTCTGCTTCCCTTCTCTCCAGCATGCAATGCCCCCAGGCGAGCTCCTTGCTCAGAGCTGGCAAAAAGAAAGCAACCGTAACAGTAGAACAACTTTTTCTCCAAATATGTAAACGGTGCACACCTGCACTGTTTTTTATTCTACCAACTCTTTAATTTGGGCAAAAAAAAAAAAACAGAAAAAACAATTTGCATCTAAACAATTTATTTTTAAAAATCCTATCTTCTGATTTCATAAGTGGCATGCACAAAGTTGAAATTAAAATCAATGTGAAACAATTCATAAAATACTTGAGAAAGATGAAAACAATCAGCTCTGACAAGCCTGGAATTCAAGATGCATTGGCCTGGGTCGCCTGCATAACACCACCCCACATAAATCATCCTCCTCTTTTGCCATCGTGGGCTTATCAGGGACATCCTTGCCCTGTAATTCATCCTGAAACCACCAGGTTTACCTTTGGAAAAGAAATTAAGCACCATCCAAGTAAAAGAGATAAAGATTTAAAATGCATTAGACAGGGAGATTAGAATGTAAACACAGAAATCTCAATTAACCTTCTAATCTGTAGGTCAGAAGGAGGGATCTCTGAGCTATAAGGAAAATACGACACCCATTTCCTGGAGACCCCAGCCAGCTGGTGTCAGAATTCAGGTCACAGCGATTAGTTATAATAACAGAAGAAAACAAAAGGTGCAGTGCCCAGCCGCCGCTCATTGCAAATGCTGAGCCTGAGATGCGCTCAGAGACAGCCCTCTGGCCAGCTGCAAAATTGACTCTGAGTCTGGGAGTAATTGCATCTAGATGGAAGGATGCACGGGGGGAGGGGAAGAACGCTCGGGGGGGGGGGGGGGAGGATGACGTAAGCAAGCAGTGCAGCGCGCTAACCCCTAGATAGCGCACAAGGACGCGCTGCAGGTGCCCTGCAAGAGGCACAGCCCGCCTGGCAGGGGGCTACGGGAATACGGACGGTTGGCGGGAGTTTGACTCCCAGTCTGCTCACGTACCCTGGGCAGCGAGGGTCCTGGAAGGTAGCCGGGGAGGTCAGGGGTGTCACAACAGCTACTCAAGGTCGCTGGGGATGCTGGAGGACACACCGCTTCCTGACAGCAGCTTTGGCACGCGACTCCCTCTCTTTGTGGCTTCTCCTCCCTCCCCCAGGACCGTGCCAATCTGCTGAACAAAAGGTGAAAGTTGTGGTCAGCACCTGATGTTGGGTTGGAAACTGAGAGTCAAAAAAACTTATGTTTCCAGCTGTTTTTTATGAAAATATGACCTATTTTTGTTCCTCTGTCCTTGAGGTGACTTCCCCCAGAAGAGCTCAGCAGGAGGCAGCCCATGTCTGTCCCCGTCGCTCACTCCTGTGGCCTCAGCCCCAGCTGGGGGTATCTTTTCCGGGACCACGACCTGAGCTCTCGGCCCCCCATCACCCCCACCTCCCACACAGACATCGATCAGCACAGCCTTCTCTCGGCCAGATCGTAAAAGGCAGGCCCGAACTTTCTACCATGTTCTTGAGCGTCAGTGAAACCACGTACACCATATACCCTTCCAACATTCATGTCCCTCCTGGAACCTCAGGACGTGGCCTATTTGTGATTAAGGCCATTACAGATTTAACGGGTCATAGTGGAGCGAGGAGACGTCGGATCCCACACAGCTGCGGTTTTTATAAGAAGAGGGAGAGACAGACTCAGACGGGGCGCTCTGCGTGGGGTCAGAGGCAGACCCGCACCGATGTGGAGCGCCAAGCGTGGGCAGCCACCGCCAGGAGCAGGAAGGGCGAGGAAGGACCCTCCCCTGAGCCGAGGCGCTCTGCCATCTGCTGAGTTTAGTGAATTTGAACCCGTCCTGCCACCAAGGCTCCAACACGGCCGCGGGCCCCGCATCTCTCCCCAAGCAAGGTCACGGTTTCCCGCTGCGCCGTGTGCCTGAGCGGCTGTGTGGGTTAGGTACGGGAGGGATGGAGAGGGGCCGGAGACGGCTGGCGTCACCTCGGGTCGCCACGAGCCGGGGGGAATGTGTGTGTGGTGTTGGGGTGACAACATGAGCAGGAAGTGCTGTCTAATAGATACCACCGGTGAGGGAACACTCAGCCCAGAGCCGTGGGGTGTGCGGGGGACCCAGCCCTGCGGGGGGCGGCAGCCGTCCAGCAGAACGGTCACCGCTGTGGGAATCCACGTTGTCCACGAAGCAGTGAAAGTTCCCCCAATCCCAGCACACACATCGATCACGCCACTCGAGAGGCCCCTGTGAGCCTTGCTCCTTGAAGGTGACTCCGTAGACACGCGTGCTCTGGGGCTGGGGAAAGGCGGCCATTGGCGCCCAGTGCTTGTCTAGGGCTCCTGCGTAGGGCGTATCTCGAAAGTGGCCAGGCCTCCGTGGGGAGGGCACGCGCGGGTAGCTGAGGGTTGCAGGCGGAGACATCGGGGTGCTTCCCTGTGGGGCAGCAAACTGAGGGTTCGGCTTGTGAGGACAAGCTCACTCACACACACACACACGCACACACACTCACGCACACACATCACACACGCACACAGATGCACAGAGACTCACATGCAAGCACGCACTCACACACACACACAGACAGGCACACACACGGGCACACACACTCACACACACACACGGGCACACACACTCACGCACACACATCACACGCACACAGATGCACAGAGACTCACATGCAAGCACGCACTCACACACACACACAGACAGGCACACACACGGGCACACACACTCACGCACACACATCACACACGCACACAGATGCACAGAGACTCACATGCAAGCACGCACTCACACACACACACACACGGGCACACACACTCACGCACACACATCACACGCACACAGATGCACAGAGACTCACACGCACACACGCACACACGCACACACTCACACACACACACTGGCTGGTTCTGTTTCTCCGGAGACCCCTGACTGATTCAGGCTCCCGGAATCAATTTCCCCACAGCACTGGCTCAGCTGGATGCTTTGGGGTAAGACTACTTAGCCCGACTCTCAATTCATTCGCCTGTAAAATGGGAATACTATCTGCCTCACAAGCTAAATAAGACGGAGGATATGAAAGTACTCTCTCTGCAAAGCCACTATTTTCAACCTAGGACTTCCCAGAACACATTAAAGGCTGTGTTGCCTTCCTTCGGGGTCGGGCCCCATGACCTGTGGCCGTGGTCCCAGCACCCTGCTGCCCTAGGGCCCCGAGAGCAGACGCAGGCTCCGTCACTGGGGCAGAGCCCACAGGGAAGGCCCCTCCCTGTGCACAGACCCCCACCAGTACGCCTCCCACCCCCCAGCAGGACACTGGCTGTCTGACTCAGGGGTGACTGCGGAACAGCCAAGCCTGTTACAAATGCCTACTCCCAGGCCTCTGGGGCGGCCCCCAAACCCCCTTCCCACAAGCCCTAGATGGCGCGTGCCATGTCTGCAAGAGGGATCTTCTCTCTCTCCGGCGGACTTGCCGGGTCCTGTTCAGGAGGATCCGGTCAGCATGGAGCAGCAGAACGTCAGATCGGGAAGGTCTGGAAACACCTGGCATAGCTCATTTCAAATTTGGAGAGACGTGACTGCAGGAAGTCTTGTGTTCAAATAAACACCTCTCATAAAATGTAAATAAATAAAGCTCAGAAGAACTCTTTGAAGTGCTGGTTGGAGGGGCTGGTTGAGGAGAGGAAGAAGGAAAGCAGGAACCCATGGGCCTTGCCCCAAACTCCCACGGCGGCCCCACAGGGTTCCACCACACTGCCTTTGAGGAGCACGGTCTGAGAACCGGCAACCAGACCCCCGGACGGAAGGATGAGGAGCCTGAGGCCCTTCAGCCAGCGCCAGGTCACAGCGCGCCCCGGCTGGGGCCACCGACCCGCTCCTCAGCACGGGAGCAAACATCAGCACGACCCCAGCACGTCGGATGCGCCCCGCGGAGGACGAGCGTCAGCCCCTGCGCGCCCGTGGGGCCCCAATCCACCTCCCTTCCCGGCTGGTGCCCGGCCCGTCATGCCAGCAGGAAGGCATTCTAACCAAACTGAAACCCGGACAGTCAGGAGGTAATCAGTTTGCTGCTTCTGAAGCCATTCCTCCTCCTGATCTTCCTGAGCTGCAGAGCGGGCTTGCAGGAAGCATGAGCTAGAGGAGAGAGCCGGGGTTACATCCCAGCAGTCTTGGTGCCACCACCTATCGGCGCTGAGTGTCGACGCGTCACCCCGTGTCCCTGCCCGGGAGTGTCCTCAGCTACGAAATGCATTCGTGACCCGTGTTCACGACTGTGTCCCCAGTCTCTGTTGGGGGCCTGCACGCACGCTGGGTGTTCTTCCTGCGGTCCCTTCATGGCCTCTCCGTGGTCCCTGGGTTTATCCGCTCTTCCTCCGTTCCCTGCTGTTCCTTATTCTGCATTCTCCTGGCGGCCTGTTCATCCGGGCTCCCGCAGCTCCAGGACTGAGGGCCCTGGCTTCCAGCCGCCCCCTTGCCAGCCTGTTTTCTCCCGAGCAGCCCCCTCCCCAGGAGCCCCTCCCCGCCCGGTGCCCGTCCGCTTGCCTCTGGAATCTGCTCTCACTGATACCCCTCTGATTGTAGACTCCTCTGAGGCCTCACCTGCCTTGTTTCAGATCATCGAGGCAGTCCAAAACACGGTCCAACATCCAAATTCAAAGTTGGTTCCTGTCAACAGCACCCAAAGAACAGCAAAGGAATTCCAGTTCACTCTTCTGACAAGTTCCCTTTTCTGTCCTGGCGGATCCCCTCACATCCTGAAGCCTCCCAGGCCCCTGGCCTCCAAATTCACTCCTTCCTGAGACGCCAGCTAATCCCCAGGCAGACACTACTCCTTCCTCCCAAGCCTGCCCACATCCCGAGCCCCCCGCCTGGAGCGGCCACGAACACCAGCCCCAGACCCCCAGGAGGGCCGCTGGACCCCAACCTGCTGGTGCCCCCACTCTCTGCAGTGGGGCGGGGGGGTTCCCTGGAAACGGGCTTCTGTCCCCGCCTGAGAAATTGTCACAGATAATTTCTAGTAGATAAAATTCTCCACCTCATGACAAGTTTATTGTCTGTAATATTCCAAAATTCCATACTGCCTTAAGGTCACCTAACTGATTCTTGCTCATTCTTACGTTCCGAAGCAGATGACAAACTCCTGAGATGAGCAGGATGGTCTTGTTGGTCTGAACGCCCCTTCACAGCCTCGGCCGGCACATCACAGGGGCTCCATCAATACCAAATAGAACAAAAGAAGGCAACCTTCCCCGCAGCCAGGCAGAAGGCATGCTTCCTCTTCACCATCCCGTGCAACTTGACAAGATTTCACTTTAAATCACATTATGGCAAGGCAGAAATTATTTCCAGATCACAGAAGGATTCTGGCACAATTTTGCAGTGACCAGAATATGCTTTGTGATTCCTTTCACAGTAGGATTGTCAGACTGTCATTAAACACATGAAACAGTGGGATTCGGCATGGCCCCAGACATCTGCTAAGAATCACAAGCAGGAGTGTGAGTTATATTGGGCACTCTCAGAGCCCACGGTGCTTGCACACACAGTCAGAGACCCGGTTCTCGAGCAGCACCAGGAACATCTGGTGTCGGAATGTGGCTTCTCCCCGGATGAGTAGGTTTTAAATACCAAGCTATGTTAGGTGCCTCGTGGGAGACAGGGATACCGTAAATTAGAATTTTTTTCAAGGTCACTATTGCATTATGTGTTCTAGGCACTCAACAAATATATAGAGTAATCTATGTTGCAGAAATATTTATAACTATTAAACATATCAAATCAGTCACCTGCTCATGCTTATTATTTTACAATATAATCTTTCCAACATTCTTTTAAAGGAAGCTAACATTGCACAATTAAATATAACATACACAAGATAATGCTGACGTTTTCTGGGAAAAGTTTTTAAAATGCCATAAAAGGAAAACATTCTGATTTGGCATAAGAGAGCAATAGATCCTTAAAATGATGGCTATCTTATGTTCTAAAGTCAAGTCAATGCATTTCTCTCTGAGCTTCTTGAGGTCAATAAGCAAGGTTGTCAAAATAATTTTGGAAAAAGTGAATCTGCCCAGGAGGCACCAGAATTCCATTCAATAAACATCAAGAAAAGACTTACTGGCCTCGCTCATTTGCTGGGGTTGGTTATGTGTCGGGAGAGGTGTGGAGAAATCATGAAGCAGAGAGTGGGTGTTCCGAGAGTGCGTTCCACTCTCAGTGTGTGAACAGGAAATACGGTCTCTCTGCGAGTGCTGACCCTTCGGGGGCTGGCTGCCCGGCCTCCCGAGCAGCGGGGAGGAGGCGTGGTGAGCACAGGGAGTGCGGAGTGACTTGCGTGGAGCTGCTGAAGGGAAGACACACAGGCTCTGGGAACAGGTCTGTAGGACTGGACTGGCCCTTGCTCTTTGTCTTTTCAGTGTAGTAAAACATTTCTCAAATATCTCAATGTTTGATGAACTTGACCAAAATTCTTTACAAAACAGTGTCCCATCGTCTCCCTGACTTTCTGGGTGAGTAGCATGGCAGTCCCAGAGTCTACTGTTTGTTTAGGGGGTTGTCTTCACGACCGCGGGCTGGAAACCCACTGTGGTTTCTCTGCTGACTTGCAGACTCTCTGACGAGTCCCAGAGGCTACTCATTAAAACATTTTGTTTGAGATGCAAAACGAGGCTTCTGTTCAGTTACATCTGTGTCAGTAAAAGCAGGAAACAAGACTAGTAGGAGTATTTTCAACATAGATTTGCACAACATTTAAGAGACCTTCTAAAAATTAAAATGTTTGCTGCACTTATGGTTGGTGGCTTGATGGTACCGTGGGGTTTTGAAACATTTTTAACAACCAGGCTACTTCTTTTTTGTACAAACTTGCCAACGGCACTTAACCCTGAGTTGTGAGGAACTGTGGATAAAATGGGGAAGTTTGCCCTTGGGTTCAAGGTGCTGCCTTTTACACACAGCTGGATGCACCCATCACTCCCCCTGGGAGGACCTGTGCGCCATAAACCCTCCTCTAGAGTTCCTGGGACCTCTTGAGAGTTTGTGGGTCTTAATGCTGAGGCAAGTCTTCCCAACCCTTAGGAAGCCTCTCAGCTCTGTGGTCCATCAAATCACAAAGATTTCCTGCAGGATATTGCGCATTTCCAGTTTTGACTTCACAAATAGTTCACAATTGAGAAGGTTTTGTATTTTTATTGAGTTTGGATTTTATAGTTTAATTTCCCACTGCCTCCCTCTGCTGCTGGCATGGTCCTCACCCCCTCGCTGTTTACATCCTCCCAGATGCGGCGAGGACTCAGGAGAAAGTGAAGGGTGTGGCAGACCTCTGTTAGATGATTTATCATCAGTTCCATCAGGAATATATTCTAAAAAAAGGAAAAAATTGTATTACACCTCCACACTGTTGCCCTTATTTTTCCATATAGATAATTACTAACCTCATTTTTATTATTTAGACACAGGGCTCTTCACATCCATAGTGATCAACATCATTATTCAGATGACTGATAATCAGTTGGCATTATAATTCCTTCAGGTATAATTCTTCAGCCAGCTTTGAATTCACCTAAGTATATTATTTCTAACCCCCTTTGCTTCCCTTTGTCCTTAAGGGACATCAATACCTGACGTAAGTTGAGACTCACACAGTTTCCCCACCTGATAAGAGATCACACTCAGGAAATAATGCAACTTTGGTGTGGCATTTTCTCTTAAGTAAGCCAATGCCTTTTTCTTTCTTCCCCAGACATTCCCCAAACTTCTTTTTACATATAGACTAAAACTATCCACCAATAGACAGCCAGTTCACTCATCTCCAAAATGACCTTCACCCCCGTTTTGAAAGTGAGAACATCTCTCCATCCCTTTTCTCCTGGTATCTCCCTCATTCTCAAGATCCCACTAAGATTTCCTCCAAGAGTCTCACAATCTCATTTCCAAGATCCTTTAGATCATCTGAGTCAGACAGCTCATACTCTCTTATGGAAAGCAGGTATTCTCATATTATTTTCTGACTATTTGGGATTTCAGTCCCCACAAGTTTACTCTGTCCTTTTTGTCTGAACACCATTTTCATATAAAGGAAGTGAAAAATAAAGTATAAACTGAGTCATTCTGGTTTCTTCTCCATCTGTTAACATTATACCATCTGCTCCTTGTTTCTTGCACAAAACAAAACGAAGCAAAACAAAAAGTCTGAGATGATTCTGGACTAAAACATCATAGCCTTAAAATCAGACAAAAGGAAAGCAACTGAGGAATTTATGGATTCCTAAAGGCAAAATATAGGCTAAGGTGCTGGCCTAGACATAAGGAGATTCTGCTGTTGCTCTCTAGCTCTTTCCCAGACTTGAACCAGCTACCAAATACTCCCAAGAGCAAATGGAAATGCCCCCTCAAGGGGCACATTGGCAGGAAATCCCAGCCCAGTCCCCACTCCTTTCTCCTTTAAGAAATGTAAGCTATAAACTTCTGAGTGGGCAGGAAGTCCTGCAGGGCTCAAGTTCAAGCAAAGATCTGCTGTATCTGAGTGAAAAACCACTGGCTCTGTATAATTACTAAAAAATTTCCAAAAGGGATAACTGGTCAGCTGACAGGTTAAATAAAAAGGAATTATAAAAATATACTCAATCCCAGGGTGCCTGGGTGGCTCAGTCAGTTAAGCATCCTCCTCTTGATTTCAGCTCAGGTCATGATCGCAGGGCTCTGAGATTGAGCTCTCCCTCTCATGTGCTCTTTCTATAAATAAATAAATAATTTTAAAAAATCTTTTAAAAATATATACTCAATCCAAAAGCAGGCAAAAAGCAAAAGGAGGAAAAAGAAAGGACAAATAGGACAAGTAAAAGGCATTAAGAATAGGACAGATTTAAACCCTACCACATCCATAATCATGCAAAACAGAATGGTCTAATGTTCCAATTAAAGTCAGAGACTATCAGACTAGATTAAAAAGAGTTAAGGCCACCAGTATCCTGCTGATTAGAAACCTGACTTGGAAGGCATCTTGCAGCATCTCATACAGTTGGACATCCTCTTCCTACAATATGGCATTCCACAATCAGCAATTGTCCATGGGAAATGAAAACATGTGTCCACACAAGTTCTTTATATAAATATCTAAAGCAGCTTTACGCATAACAAGCAAAAACTAGATAACACTGGAATGTCCAAAAGTTGCTGAGTGGAAAAACAAACTGTGGCATTCTTTTCAAGATTGTAGTGGAAGTCTTTGCCTATGCAATTAGACAAGAAAAGAAAAGAAAAGGTATACAGACTGGGAAGAAAGACATAAACTGTCTTTGTTGCAGATGATATGATCATCTATGTAGAAAGTCCAAAAGAATCAATAAACTCCTAGAACTACTCAGCAATCATAGCAAGGTTGCAGGACACAAGGCTAATCCACAAATGAATCACTTTCCTATATATCAGCAAGGAACAAGTGGAATTTGAAATTTAAGACATTTACATTAACATCCCCAAAGTGAAATACTTACATATTTCATTGTTGCTTAGGTAAAAAAAAAAAAAAAAAATATGGACAATATCTGTATGAGGAAAACTACAATACTCCAATGAAAGGAATCAAAAAAGAACTAATTAAATGGAGATATGTTCTATGTTCATGGAAAGAAAAACTTAATATTGTCAAGATATCAGTTGTTCCCATGCTGATCTATAGATTCAGTGCAATCCCAATCAAAATCCCAGCAAGCTATTTGTGGATATCAACAAGCTAATTCTAAAATTTGTATGGAGAGGCAAAAGATTCAGAACAGCCAACACAAGGTAGAAGGAGAAGAACAATGTAGGAGAACTGACACTGCTCAATGTTAGGACTTCCTGTAAAGCTACTGTAATCAAGACGGTGTGGTATTGGTAAGAGAATAGACAAATATATCAATAGAAGAGAATAGAATCCTGAAATAGACCCACGTAAATATAGACAACTGATCTTTGACAAAGAATAAAGGCAATAATAGGGCACATATTTTTTTCAATAAATGGTGCTGAAATAACTGGACATCCACATGCAAAAAAAAAAAAAAAAAAGAACCCAGACACAGGCCTTACACCCTTTGCAAAAAATAACTCAAAATGGATCACAGACCTACATGTAAAACACAAAACTATACAACTCTTGGAAGATAACATAGTAGAAAATCTAGATGACCCTGGTTTGGCCATGATTTTGTAGATAAGACACCAAAAGCACAATCTATGAAATAAACAATGGACAAGCTGGACTTCATTAAATTAAAACCTTCTGCTCTGTGAAATATAATGTTAAGAGAATGAGAAGACAAGCCACAGACTGGGGGAAAATATTTGCAAAAGGCACATCTGACAAAGGACTGTTATCCAAAATATATGAAAAACTCTTAAATTCAACCATAAGAAAACAAACAACTGAATTAAAAAATGGGCCCAAGGTCTTAACATGAATCTCACTAAAGATAATACAGATAGAAAATAAGCATTTGAAGAGATGCTTCATATCATGTGCCATTAGGAAAATGTAAATTAAAACAGAAGTGAGATAACACTACACGCCTATTAGAACAGCCAAAATCCAGAACACCCACAACACCAAATGCTAATGAGGATACAGAGCAGCAGGAACTCTTACTCATTGCTGGTGAGAATGCAAAAAGGTGCAGCCCCTTTGGAAGACAGTTTGGTTATTTCTTACAAAACTAAACATACTCTTACCATACCATCCACCAATTGTACTTTTTGGTTTTTACCCAAAGGAGTTGAAAACTTATGTCTACACAAAAACTTGCACATGGATGTTTATAACAGCTTTATTTAACATTGCCCAAACTTGGAAATAATCAAGATATTCCTCAGTAGGTGAATGGATAAATAAACAAATACATTCAGACAATAGAATATTATTCAGTGCTAAAGAGAAATAAGCTATCAAGCCATAAGAAGACAGGGAGGAACATTAAATGCATCTTACGAAGTGAAAGAAGCCAACCTGAAAAGTCTACATACTGTATGATTCCAACCATGTGACATTCTGGAAAAGACAAGACTATAGAGACCATAAAAAGATCAATGGTTACCTGGAGTTGGGTGGGAGTGATGAATAGGCAGGGCATGGAGGATTTTTAGGGCAGTGAGACTACTCTGTACGCTACTATAATGGTGGATAAATACCATTGTACATTTTTCCAAACCCAAAGAATGTACAAGAGTCAACCCTAAGGTTAACTGTGGACTTTGGGTGGTTATGATGTGTCAGTGGAGGTTCATCAGTTGTAATAAATGCACACTCTAGTGGTGGTTGTTGCTAGTGGGGGAGGCTGTGCCTGTGAGGGGATAAGCAACATATAGGGAATTACGGCACCTTCCTCTCAACTTTGCTATGAATTTAAAACTGCTCTGAAAAAATAGTCTCAAAAATTTTAATGTAGGGCGCCTGGGTGGCTGCCTTCGGCTCAGGTTGTGGTCCTGGGGTCCTGGGATCGAGTCCAGTATCAGGCTCCCCGCTCAGTGGAGAGTCTGCTTCTCCTTCTCCCTCTGCCACTCCCCAGGCTCATGCTCTCTCTCTCTCTCTCTCTGTGTCAAATAAATAAATAAAATCTTTAAAAAAAATTAACGTAAACTATCTTTTACTATCTTGCTGATGTTCAATAAACATCTTTTCTTGACTAGCTATGTGCTGGTAGTTTGAAGGCATTGATCTCTCAGATGAGTACACAGTGCATGTTTCTTACTTTACCTTCCTACGTGCAACAATCCTTCTGCAGATTTAACAACCGAACTGTTTTCTGTGGCTTTTACCACCTGAGCTACCTGAGGTACTGTCCCTTGGAATGAAAGCTGGGAATAAGAAGCAGTCTTCAATCACTTGGACTGTGTTTCTAGAAATTCTATTACTGAATATATTCACTTCCATTGGCTTCAGTGTGAAGTCAGGCTTGAATATTCAAGATGAAAGTCCTCTTTATCCTGCGGGTCACCCTGGAAGTTGTGGTTGCTGAGAGACCCGTTTCTGGGTATCGGGTGCCGCAGAAGCTGTCAGTCACCTCAGGTGATACCTGATAACATGCCAGCTGCCTTCACTCTCACCTGGGATAGTTCCTTTTGCCTTCGCCCGTCCTTCCTCAAATGACTTATCTACAGAAAAACTCCACTAACTCAAAGAGGTAAACAAACAGGAGGACCTTTAAGAAAGCAAGAAGCATCTGTTTTATACACATCAGCTATTCCAAGGTCAAACCTGATGGTCAGTCTGGCATGCTTTTAGAGAGAGAGACCATTTTTAAATGTCATCCGAGTTCCCAGACTCATGGATAAGCAGAGGTCTCAAAAAGTCCCCAAAGAAAGGTCAGTGCCTGCCATTTTCAGATAAAAAGTAAGGTACTGCTGGAATGGGTTGTGTGGTTTAGAGAGAGAATTTCTGGGGGAAGGCGATCTTCCAGGAGCACATAGGATATCCCCTATTTCCCCCTTCAAACCAAAAGATTTTTGTATAATTCTTCACTCCTGACTAGAGCAGACATAACCCTCTTGATACACAGTCCGTCAGCTCCACATCTGGTCTACCTCATTTCCCAATTTCATTTTCTAAGAAGAAAAAAAAAGGCCCAGACAGGCCACTGAAGAAGTCAGTTCAATTTCAATCTTTATTTTCCTTGGACTGAAAAATCCAAGATCTAAAATCAACCCAATGTTGTAGACAAGTGCTTATCACTAATTCTAGGCCATTTTCTGCTCACTCCAGGCAAAAAAGAAAAAAAGAAAGAAAATGAAAGCAAGCTGTGCGAGTTGACCGTAGCTGCCGACACACTCTCCTAGGTCAGTGAGTGCATCCCGGAACTCAGACAACAGACACTCCCAGCCTTCTCAATCCACAGAGAGATTTCCTCACAACGACTGGCTGCTGAGGAAAATGAAATCTGGGTGCAGCTTGAAGCCAGGGAGGGATGTAGCCCTCGCGAGTCCCAGAATGCTGGCTGGAGCACTGTCACGAAGGTAAGTGCTCCAGAACAAAATCCACTCCCACCACACGTCGAGGTCTGTTCTCCATGGATGGTAGGTTTGCAACATGAGTTGGTGGAAATGGCTGCACGTCAGCTGTCCAGGTGCAGGTAACAGTGAGTCTCTGTGCTCAGCCTCCTCATTCACAGAATAGGAGGCATCCGTCTATCCCATGGAGCTCTGTACGCGAGGCTTCAGTGAAATAAGGCCTAGAGCCTGTTATGTTTAAGTGTTGAATAAATTTTAGTTGAGTGTAGATCAAATACCAATCACATTCATATTTAAAAATGAGACTCTTGCTTTAGCAGATTCAAGTAACGTTTTTGTGGTTCAACAGACCTAGCCACCAGCCGAGTTGTGATGTTCATTATAGGAGCATTCTTGGAAAAGCAAACTAACTTTTGTGTGCCTCATTTCTCCTTTTATACATGAGAGTATCAATACCTACCTTACTGGGTTGGGAGGACTAAATATGATAATGAAGTATGGTAAAGCTTCAACACAGGACCACCCAAAGAGTAAAAGCCCTATAAACACTTGCCATAATTACACAGTGACTGAATTCTATCTGTAAGTATAGGTAGAGATACTCATATATAATCACAATTACAGGATGCCCCCCAAAGTGGCAGTATTATGTGGAGGACTCCGTCTCTCAGGGAAGATGAGAGAATCTAGGTCATTTGCCCGCTGGGCCAGTGGGTACTCCAAGAGAGGCAATTTATCCACTACACTTCAAAGACAGGAAAGTATCTGAAAAATCTGAGCAGTGACTTTCATTTCCAACAATATTGTGGATCAAATAGGCTGAATATACTATATAGTGACACCTAGAAATGCTGAATAAAATATGTCAATCATCCTTTTAAATACGTAAGGAGCAGATTCGGCAGAGATCAGAGCAAAGGCCCCAGAAGCCCAGAGGGAGGTCCCAGGGCAGCCCTGGGGGGTGTTGGTGCCCGCGAGCCAGGCTCTTGGATTCAGAGGTCTCTGGGAGGTTGGGAATTAAAACCAAAACCCTACCGCAAAGACGGGACCCTCAAAGATTTCCCCGCAGTGAAAGCATACTCTGAGAAAAATCCCTTTTTGGCAAAAGGAGACGGCAACGAGCTTCTCTCTTTTCATGGGCTCTGATATGGGGGAGAAAGCTCCCCTGAAAATTCATCACCACAGGCCACCCACATGGGTAATGAAAAGGAAACGTGGAATTAGAAAGTCAGCTTTCCGTAACACTATGGAAATTACTGATTCAGGCAAAGGATTATCAATTGTGGATACAACCATCAGACAGAAGATGGAAGGAACCGGGAATCGGCAGAGTACCAAAGTAGAGCCACACATACTCCTTTCTAGTCAGATGGGGTGAGGAGGGGGTTAGGGGAAAATTCGGACAGGGGCAAAGCAGGTGCCGCTTTGGTCACACTGAGCATTTATCCCGTGCCCACCCCGGGGTGTCTCATCCCCGAGGGGCTGTGCCTTCGTTGTCTCACAATTTCCTAGTGATTAGGATATTTTATAAATCTGTAAGGAAAGATGTTAAGCTACAGAAATCGATTCAGTGCAATTGTTCCTTTCCTCACAGCAGTGCAAATGAATTTTTCCGGTAGAGGCACAGAAGAAGCCTCTCTGGTAAAAAAGATACCCCTAAACTTTACAGTTTGCTCATCCCACAGGACTTTGACCTGTGCTGTATCTACTCAGCACTCTTACTATAACACTGTTTCTTTCAGCGACCATAAATACTTCTGTCTTTCCTAGAATCCCTTTCCTATCATCCTCCTTGTTGCCTTATTAATGAGTTAAACAAATCTCTGTCACTTACTTCATATTTGTATGAGTCATGTTTTTAATTTTTGGAAAACTCTATTGACAAAGCATAATTTTACAATGGAAACATCGGACAATCATCATCTTAATCCATCTTAAGTCATTCTTAGCATCCTGAATGATCCAGATATTATGTGTCCCCTGACTTGACATATCCTCAACAGATACTTATGTATTTTTGATGTATCCTAAACAAACTGGAAGTAAATTCCAGTTTGAAAATACAATGGGGACTATGTCAGATTAATCGAGTTTTAAGGATATAATGATCAGATGCAGTTCCTGGCTCTGGCTGACACCCTGGTGTAAAGATACCAACTACAAATAACATTTTGGAACAGCGGGGAAAATTTGAGATGGACAGTGCATATGATAAGATGAAAATGTAATTTTATGGGAAAGTAGAGATAATGAACCAAGAAAAATTCCTGTGGACATAATAAACCTATTATATTTATTATTTCATTATTTTATTATCTATCATTATATTATCATAATATAATTATATTATACATTATAATAAATATATAAAATAATATTATATCCTTATATAATAATACTGATGACATAATATAATTATTATGTCATATTATAATCATAGTGGCATAAATATAATAATTACTAGAATACTAATTATCAATAAACATTGTTATGATCTCAATTTAATAACAAAAAGGGAGAGAGAATGCATACTGGGAATGCAGGTTGAGAGATAAAAAGAACGGTAGAAGGGGCACCTGGGTGGCTCAGCTAGTTAAGCATCAGACTCTTGATTTTGTCTGAGGTCATGATCTCAGGGTCCTGGGATCGAACCCCACCTTGAGCTCTGTGCTCAGCAGGGAGTCTGCTTGGGATTCTCTCTCTCCCTCTCCCTCTGCCCTTCCCTCCCCCATGCGTACCTTTTTTTTTAAAAAAAGGACAATAGGTGGGGCACCTGGGTGGCTCAGTCTGTAGGTGTCTGCTTTCGGCTTGGGTCATGATCCTAGGGTCCTGGGATCGAGCCCCGCATCGGGCTCCCTGCTCTGTGGGAAGCCTGCTTCTCCTTCTCCCACTCCCCCTGCTTGTGTTCCCTCTCTTGCTGTGTTTCTCTCTGTCAAATAAAGAAATAAAATCTTTAAAAAAAAATAAAATAAAAAAGGACGATGGGAGAAAACCGACTATATATACTGAGATGTGTAGTAATAGTGGTGACCTCAGGGTGGTAGAAATAGGCTATTTTCGTTTTCTTATCTCTTGTCTCTTGTTTTCTAATTTGTAAATACATTTTTACTGTTTTGTAGTAATAAATGTTTTAAAAAATAAATTAAAACACATAAAAGACATTGACACTGAAAACTTTCAAGTTGAAAATTTTGTAAGAGTAATCTAAGGATAATAATTCTGGGTCTTGTGGCAAAAGCAGTCACAGGATTTTCTGGGTGGATACATCCTCACCAAGCCTGCACAGATAGTCCCCAGATACATCCTCACAGGAGAGGGGCTCATGATCCAAAGTCATAAACATACAAGAGTTTTTTAAAAGACGAAAAAAGTCTTAAAGCTGGAGAAAGTAATGTACCTAAATCGATCAATAAAATAGTGACTGTCTCATTTACAATTATGGTTGTCAGAATAATTTATTAAAAGAACTGAAAATACATGAATGTCATCATAGAATTCTATGTCCCAACAAACTACCGTTCAAGAGTGATAATAAAATAAAGACATACTTGAAAAAAAAAAAAATGATGAGCATTGGGGGTTACGAAAACCGGGTGAACAAATTCTGGAGAGTAGTTTGCAGGTGTGAGAGGTGGCTCGGGGGAGATGAAGAGGGGTATTGATGGCCCTTAGCTTTGTTAGCTTCAAAATGTGCATTAATATTTCAAGAGTAAAACGTTTTCCCATTTTTATAGAAAATGCATCTCCAAAGCAGTGCAAAGATGAAAAGAAATATAAAATACTCAATCAAGCAAATTAGAAAAGAGAGAAAAACATGGGACGAGAGGGAGACAAAAAGCAAAGGAAGAATAAATATTAACCAAAAATAAGGTGATCGAAATAAAGCCAAGTTTTTAGGAATCAAAAATGTGAATGTTCTACACTCATCAGTTAAAAGACAGAGACTTTCACATTGGATTTTTTAAAAAAGATTTTATTTATATATTTGAGAGAGAGAGAGAGCACAAGCAGGGGGAGCGGCAGGCAGAGGGAGAGGGAGAAACAGGCTCCCCGCTGAGCACGGAGCCCGATGCGGGACTTGATCCCAGGACCCTGGGAGCATGACCTGAGCCGAAGGCAGATGCTTCACCGACTGAGCCACCCAGGTGCCCTCACATTGGATTTTTTTAAAAAGAAGAACAACAACAAATATAGCTATACACTATTTACAATAAATGCTCAAAAACATGAAAACACAGGTTAGAAATAAAAAGCTAAAGCAGAAATGGACCATTCTAGAATCCTAGTTGTTCATATTATGATATATTATATAGTTCTTCTATATTACATTACATATTATTTACATCATTTTCTATCCTTTTCCGTGGGCCTGAAATAATCATGACAAAGCAATCATGAACAAAGCAATCATGATTCTGGAAATGAAGCAGGTGCCTTCTACTCAGTCCTGTGTGGCCTGCGCGGGGGGACCCCAGGGCACTGCGGCTCACCAAAAAGCCCCTTTAGGAGGCCGACTGGGCGGGGCACATTCACCCCATCAGTGGGACTATTTATAGAGATACCCCCACGTCAGGGTTGAATTTGATTCCCTAATGGGCATCTGCCTTTAAGAATCCTCCCTTCATGGCCTTTGTGCTGAGTCAGGCTTTCAAAACACCTTTGGATTCCCTTTAAACTGTGACCCTCAAGAATGAAAAAGAGTTAAGAACATAACCAAACCAAATTCACTCAGTGTGCAGACATTTCTAGGAAAAAGTCAAGTTTAGACTCAGCAACGCAGATCTTCAGACCACTTCCCAAAGAAACTCTGTCTCAGGAGAGGTGGGCTCCTGGGGGTCAAGCCCTGGGGAGATGGACCTGGTGTCTGAGACCCCACCTGGCAGAACCAACCAGCCTGAGGATCTTCAACCCTCTGAATCCATATCTCAACACTTGTCTTCCTTTAGCTGCTTTTTCTTTCTTTCTTTTCATGGCAAAGCTGCATTGAGATACAAGCAAAAGCCTTTGTTATTAATCTCCCCACTCAACAGTCTCCATCAATATACAGGGATTACTCCCACCTTGGGGGCAGATGGAGGGATTTAAATTAGCCTCCAGGGGGCTGGGGAACAGGACAATCAAATGACTTCCTCTGTTCCCAACAAGAGAAAAAAGAAAAATAATAAAATCACACTTTTTCCCTTTTTTTGCCCTGCAGAAAACGTAGATTTTAGACTGGCCTCGTTTCAATTACTCATGCATCCTTGAAATCGGCGTAGACTTCCTTCCGCTCTCACGCCCTAGTCCAGGAGTTAAAAAAACAAAACCAAAAATCTTCTAAATGATTTCTTTCTTATTGTATTATTATTTTGTAATAAACAGCATGATTGCAGGCATCAGGCAGAAGCTCAGCACACGCACGCCTGGAGGAGGCCCGGCCGCACCGCTGAGTCACACCGGCCATCTGGCCTTCGCGGGGGACACGGCTCTCCCAGGGGAGCGCTCCTCCTGATGGTACCTGTAACAACCTCAGATAGATTAGATACCCTCTGGTATAAACCCTGCTCGCAACTACTCACATTTCCTGTCTACAACACTCTTTGGGGTCTTCGGAAAAACAAATTCGATTTAAATTATAAAATAATGTTTACTTTAAAAATACATGAAGTACAGAAAGTTTAAAAAAATATGGAAATCACTTGCAATAACATGAACACTAAGAAGTAGTCATTATAGCTGTAATTCTTATATATATTTATCTAGTTCTTAAAACATCTTCAAACTTGTTTTTCTCCCTCACGAAGCGGGTAGGCTGCTCGTCGGGGCTGACTCTGCGCACCGAGTGCCGTGTCCTTCGAGCGACAGCGAGGCCGCGCTGCCTGCCCGTGGTGAGGGTGGACGCGCCGGGAGCCAGGCGTGGGTCAGCGAGTTCGAGTGGAGGTGATGTCTGTCACTTCCAGATAGAAACCTTTACAGCCCCAGTGCCGTGGCCGCATTCCCTTCCTTCTCCGGGGAGATATGGAAGTTAAAAAGCTTGATTTTTTAAAATGGGACAGAGGGAAAACTGAATTCCTAAGCTCACCTTGATCTCGGGCAGGACTTACTAACGCCCTAAGTAACGGGTCAAGGGGAGCCCCTTCAGTCAGGCCCCTGCTGACTTTCACTGGACAGGAACGTGATATACACAGAAGCACACAGAAACTTCCATTGCTATTTACCACTAAGCTCTGGAGTGTGTTTGTTACCCCAGCATATCTAGCCTATCCTGACTAAAACACCTGGAAATACATTATGTTTCTGGATCATCAAATATACTTTAAAAATATATGCTTTCTACTGTACTTGAAGTTCCATCAGACTACTCCCCTTTTTCCTACCTTTTCCCGGGAGCGGCTCAGGAGAAGCCCCTGGAGCCCAGGTAACCATTTGTCCTGTATGCAGATGGCAGTGTGCATGCTTTGATCACTTCTCTAAAGCCAGTCCACCCTTCAGTTATCCCCACTGTTGCTGCCTGTGGTCCTCTCTGACCCACAGCTCCTCTTCTTGTGATGGCTAGGCTAGGGGCTAGGATTTAAGAATAGCAACTGAGCAGCCAAGTGACCACACCCATGGCAGGCGGGCCCCGTGACTGTCCATTCTTCAACCACACGAGAGTCCCCTTGCATGAGTCATCAGATTAGGACGGCCTTCGGAGCCAGCACGCTGTGAGGATCTGCCAGGAGGCAAGAGCGCTCTGCTTCCCAGCTACCGGCACACGCGTTTTCAGGTGAGTCCACGCTCACGGGACCGACCCCCAGAGTGGGCACAAGAAGAGAAGGCCTGGCTGACACCCACCTTGTTCTATCAGATCACTTTGTAAGTTCCCGTGTGTCCTCAGAGCAGCTGTAATGCTGATCATTGAGAAAACACGATATGACAAAGCGGTGGTGAGTTCGCGTGCTCATTTGCATGAAGTGTGTTCCCACACGGGTTTGGGGAAGCACGTGGATGTGGTGCATCCTCAGTTGATCAGTGTCAGGGTCGGACCTGGGGGAACAGCTGAGGGTCACCAGGTGTCCATCCTGGAGGTCAGCACGGTCAGGGGCTGTCTTTGCATCGTCCTGGGCACGGCACATGCGCCTTGCCCCCAACCCATGCTCACAGCCCTCCACTGGAGGGGGCCTTTGGGCCCACCCAAGGAAGGGGGGCTACAGCATCTAAGGGAGAACCAAGCTCTCAGCAAGTCTGGGTTCTCCAAACCCAAGGCAGGCGTCAGTTAGAGGTGAATGGCCCTCAGCGTCCGTGTCCACCTAACCTGGGGAGGGAGAGAGACTAAATTGTTTCCCAAGCCTGAGAGCAGCCCAGGACTCTGCTTACTTCCTGCAGGTTCTCAGGCCATGCTGGCTACCTTCAAGGCTGGGTCAGGGCCGGGATCAGGGTCAGGTCAGGGCTGGGATCAGGGTCAGGACTACGGTCAGGGCCAGGTCAGGGCTGGGATCAGGGTCAGAACAGGATCAGGGTCAGGGCCAGGTCAGGGCCGGGATCAGGGTCAGGGCCGGGGTCAGGGCCAGGTCAGGGCTGGGACCAGGGTCAGAACCAGAATCAGGGTCAGAACCAGGATCAGGGTCAGGGCCAGGTCAGGGCTGGGATCAAGGTCAGGGCTGGGGTCAGGGACAGGGCTGGGGTCAGGGACAGGACAGGGGTCAGGGCCAGGGCTAGGGTAAGTGCCATGGCTAGGGTCAGGGCCCGGTCAGGGCCAGGTCAGGGCCGGGGTGACTCGGGCCTCCCGCTGAACTGCTGACAGAGCGGGCTCTCCCAGAGTAAACATCGCCAATGGGAGGAGGAAAACTTAGCTGAATTAGTATCATCGTTCATCAGTCTCTGCTTGTCTGTTCAGAAGGTAAAGAAAAAAATGTCTTAGCTGATCGGAAACAAACAAGAACCCTGCTTTATGCTGTTTATATTCCTTCGTTAATGAGGCTGCGAACTCCGGAAGGAAGTTAGCGCTGCTTTGTGGCCGCAGGGACTGGGTGGGTGGGACCTGGGCTCCAGGCGGGCCCACCCCTCGCCCCGCCCCTTGCCCCACGCCCACCTGCAGCGGATTCCCCGGGGCACCGGAGGGCTTGGGAATGCCAGCCGGCCGGACTCTGACCCACCCGGAACTCCACGGGACAGCGTTCCCGCGTTCCGTGCCGGCCCCTTCGTCCCTCCAGGGGGACTCACACCCGTTAGTGGACAGCTCTGAAGGTTTACTTTCCGATTTGTGTTTCAGGGGTTTTCCTACAAGGTTGTAGCCGTGAGGTGCCCTGAGCTGGTCCGCGGGCGCCCTAAACGGGGCCGCCGGTGTCATCGTCCTTATCTGGGACTGAGGCCCAGTCGAGGGGCCCCGTCCTCCCTCACATCCAGCCTCACGAGTGGGAAGACAGGAAGGACCCCGCAGGTAATTTGAGGAAATGTCCACTGAAGATAAAACAGGGCAAACCTTTCTCAGCCGCATTAAAACGCACCCCACCCTGAATCAAATACAAACCCAGCGGCCAGTCGTGAGATCTGTGGTGTGCGCCAGACCTCAGAACAGGCCTTCCCGCGCTCTGACATTCCGCCCTCAGCCAGACTGACCTTGACCCCTGGACTGCGGGGCCCTCCAGCCCGAGCCTCGAAGTCCTGCTTGCTGTTGCCCGGACAGGAGGCCCGTGTGGTGTCAGCTGCGCTCTGAGTCACGCTGAGCGCTGCACCATCGTCGTCCGCCCCGTGTAACCACGGGGAGCAGGGCCCAGGCTGCCCCCTCCTCCCAACCTGGCTCCCCAAGAAGAGCCAGGCCAGCGCCCCCTCCCCATCTCCTCCTGTCCTGCTCCCACAGGCTCACCCCATGGCATTCTGCAGTTTGGGTTTTGCTCTGTTTTTCAGAACAGATCTACACTCTGAACAGATTTTATCAATAATTAAAGTTCAAGCAAAATTAACATGCTTTAAAGTTGTAGGCAGCTTTGAAAATTTCAAGCAAACAATCATATTTTTTCCTGAAGAATGTGCCCTGGGAGCCTGAGCAACAGGGTTGCCATGGCGATCCCAGATCCTTTCTGCGCTGAGCACAGGCTTTGGTGGGCGATTCCGGTCTTACTGGGACCCAACAGCGGGGCCATGTGCACACTCCCTGCTCCTCTCAGCTCAACCGCGTTTTCCCTCTAAGGGGTCAACAGAGATCTGCTGAGGTTGTGCAGATTTTCATCTAAGTGATATTCATGCAAAATACACGGTCTGACAAAAAGAATGACTTTTCCACTCTCCCCTTTCAGAGACATGGTGTCCGCATAAAGCCAGGTCAGAGGGCCCATTAGAGAAAGTGTCCTTGTCTCCAAGCACGCATGCTCTGAGTGGGGGAGGCGGGTGACCCCCATGCCTCGTGTTCACGGCCACATGTGTGGGTGCCCCGTCCACGCTGCAGCTCCGCCGCCCCCCCGCCCTTCCTCTGCCCCACCTCTCCCCAGACGTGCAGGTGTGGCAAGGGGAGTCCTTCCTGGCTCTCCTCGTACAACGGGCTAACCATCCGAGTCCTGCTTGGTGGAAATGGAGTTAACATTAGCCCTCGAGGGAAATCCAAATCAAAACCTCAATGAGATACCACCTCACACCAGTCAGAATGGCTAAAATTAACAAGTCAGGAAATGACAGATGTTGGCGAGGATGCGGAGAAAGGGGAACCCTCCTACACTGTTGGTGGGAATGCAAGCTGGTGCAGCCACTCTGGAAAACAGTATGGAGGTTCCTCAAAAAGTTGAAAATAGAGCTACCATATGATCCAGCAATTGCACTACTGGGTATTTACCCCAAAGATACAAAAGTAGGGACCCGAAAGGCTACGTGCACCCCGATGTTTATAGCAGCAATGTCCACAATAGCCAAACTGTGGAAAGAGCCAAGATGTCCATCAACAGATGAATGGATAAAGAAGATGTGGTATATATATACAATGGAATATTATGCAGCCATCAAAAGGAATAAGATCTTGCCATTTGCAACGACGTGGATGGAACTGGAGGGTATTATGCTGAGCAAAATAAGTCAAACAGAGAAAGACATGTATCATATGACCTCACTGATATGAGGAATTCTTAATCTCAGGAAACAAACTGAGGGTTGCTGGAGTGGGGGGTGGGATGGGAGGGATGGGGTGACTGGGTGATGGACACTGGGGAGGGTATGTGTTCTGGTAAGCGCTGTGAATTGTGCAAGACTGTTGAATCTCAGATCTGTACCTCTGAAACAAATAATGCAATATATGTTAAGAAAGAAAAAAAGAAGAAGAAGAATGTAGCAGGAGGGGAAGAATGAAGGGGGGGAAATCGGAGGGGGAGAAGAACCATGAGAGACGATGGACTCTGAAAAACAAACTGAGGGTTCTAGAGGGGAGGGGGTTGGGAGGATGGGTTAGCCTGGTGATGGGTATTGAGGAGGGCACGTTCTGCATGGAGCACTGGGTGTTATGCACAAACAATGAATCATGGAACACTATATCTAAAACTAATGATGTAATGTATGGGGATTAACATAACAATAAAAAAATTAAAAAACAAACAAACAAACAAAAAAAAAACAAAAACATTAGCCCTCGTGGGAAGTCACCCACATTTGTTCAAATGTGGCCGTGCCGCTCCTCAGGCCCCACAAACCGCTCCTGCTCTCCGTCAGGTTGGGATGGACCTCTGGCTTCGGATTCGGATGGCTGGCACAGTCCCAGTATGTCCCAGCTTCGGACACATACAGTGGGCAGAAAGCAGAGGGAAACTGGCAGCTAGAGCTGGTCCGACGCCCCTGTAGGATGCGGGCAGCACCCCCGAAGCGGCTCGTCTCCCCAGGTCATGCCCGTCTGCTGGGGTCCTAGGGCAAGAGGCTGTCCCACTTTCTCTGCTCCCCTGGACCTAAGCGGAGAACCCAGAACCAGGGTTGGCAACCATGGCCCATGGCACAGACCTGCGCCCAGGCTTGGTAGGTCCAGGCACAAGGAAAGAATGTTTTTTACCTTTCTTTTCGGTTTCTGTTTCAAATGACGAGGAGGAAGGTGCAGAGCACAGAGTGCACAGAACTCAGCATTTGTCTTTTTCCGCCTTCTCCGCCGTGGGAAGCATGAAACCTGGTCTTCCGTTCCCTCCATCCATGTTCTAGAGCCAAACGTGCTGATCCCACTTGATGTCCTAACACAAATGGCCTGGAGTTTTTCACACTTTTAAGAGGTTGAAAAGTCAGAAGAAGAATATTTCTTGATACATAAAACTTGTAAAAAATTCAAATTTCAGCATCCAGAAACAAAGCTTTATTGGAACACAGCTTCAGCCCTTTGGCATGGATAGTTTGTGGGTTCACTGACCAATGGCAGCTGTGGATTGCAGACAGCAGGTGGACCCCGAGGCCCCACACAGCCCAAGTGCTTGCTCGCTGCCGCGACAGAAGTCTGCAGACCCCTGACCGACCGAAACACCTCTGCTCGGCTGTCCTCCGAGTCTTCTGTCTTGTTACTGCTGTGACCGACTTCTGCTAAATCATTTGAGTTTTTCTTTTCTTTTTTCATTTTAAAAGTAATTCATGTTTGGGGCGCCTGTGTGGCTGAGTCAGTTCAGCGTCTGACTCTTGATTTCCGCTCAGGTCATGATCTCAGGGTCATGGGATCGAGCCCCGCATCAGACTCCACGCTCAGCACGGAGTCTGCTTGAGATTCTCTCTCTCCCTCTGCCCCTCCCTCCTCTCTCTCTCTCCCAAATAAATAAATAAATAGTTCTAAAAAATAAAAAAAACAAAATAAAATAAAATCAGCAGCTGTTTAAAAAACAATAATAATAATTCCCCGTGTTTAACAGGATTCCTCAAATAAACCCCAAATGTTTAACTAGCCCAGCCTCACATTCTTGGGAAGGGCGGGAATAATAATAGTTGTATTTATTTTCTTTTTTTCCTAATAAAAAATAAAACTACAAAAACCCTAAGTGATCTTGTTTCTCTTCAAAGAGCAAAACAGCTTTACAGGCAGACTCTAGGGCCAACTCTAAAAGAGGTCATAAGAAGCAGTTATTTATTCCCCAAACGCATCCCGTACCTTGGGGCCTTTGCTCCTGCTGTCACCGGCCCTGGAGCGCCCTCCCGCCCCGCCAGGCGCCGTCCGCACCCGCGAGGGGCCCCGGGCTTCCCCAGACCCAACTTGGGTCCCTGCGCCCCAGCTGCTGCCGCGCTCTGTCCCGTTCATTCTAGAAATCTTACTGTGCTCTTGTACAAGGAATGCTAGGTCATTAAGCAAAAGGCTGCCTGGCTGAAAGTAGAATTGTCTTTCAAATTTAACTAATTCCCCAAATTTCTGGTGAAGAAAACGAGAAGCAGCGCCGTTGAGGCTGCGCCCGGCCGCGGGGGAGAGGGACGCCCGGGGGGCCAGGGCTGTCGCGGTGTGTGCCCGTGCGCCAGAGTCCGCTCGTGTGTGGACACGCGCTCGTGTGCGCTCCAGCCAGACGCCCGACGGCGGGGCTGAGGGGCCGTGGGTCACTCACGGCCGGCGGCGGTGGCCAGGCTGCCCTGTCCTGGGAGACGGAGTCATGAGGTGGCCACACCGAGGCAGCCGCGTCTTGCCGGTACACACTCTGCCTTCCAAGCACGTCGCACGGTGGCCAGCACACCGCTAGGTGCCCCACCAAGGAGGCAGGTGCAAATCCTTTCTGCAGCCACGGAAGCAGGCAGAGAATTAAGGGGAATCGTGACTTTTGCACATTAGGGACGGTCCCCACAATCCACGGGGTCTCCACGATGCACGGGAGCGGCACACAAGAGTCTGAGCTCGCGTGGACAGCTGCGCCTTCTCGGATGGTGCTGTGGGTTTGCCTGTCCAGGGCGGGCGCGTCCGTGAGTCCCTCTGGGGGACGAGGGGGCCGGTGTTCCCACACGTGAGGCACCTCCCACCTCCGAGCTCTCAGAGCTTTTCAAGCCTTGTTTCAAATCCTTTGTCAAATGCGGTGAAGGACGAACTTCCCAGGTCATGAGTCCCGGAAAGAAGCATGGAGCGAGTGAGAAGGGGTTTTCCAATGTGCTTTTCACTCTTTCAGAAATTAAGGTGAATTCTAAAAAATAAAAAGCATTAAGGTCACAAATTAAGAAAAATATAACTGTATGTTGTCGACAGAAAACTGCAGACTTCGTGCCGTTTAGCCGACAGTCTTAGGACATGCATATGGTGTTTCTGAGAAACCCCCTGACCCCAGTCCGATGTAGGAACTTGCTGTGTCTCATTTTATCTCATGGCACACACTCTTTATAGTGGCTTTGTATCAGCAGATGCACTCGTGTTAAGTGTGGAGTTTGATAGGTTTGGACAAATGCTTCACCTGGGTAACCACCACAGCCAAGATATTCTGGAAAGATCCTTGTTCCTCTTTGCCATCGGTCCGTGCTTCACCACTGGTCTCATTGTTCTCACCGTAGGTTAGTGTTGCCTGCTCTGGAATCATGTCGTTGGAATCACACAGAAAATGCTCTTTTGTGTCTGGCCTGTTTTGTGCAATAAAACGTTTCTGAAATTGATTCATCTTGTATCTGTCAGTGGTTATGGTCTCTTTACTGCTGAACACGTTTTCCTTGTGCGGGTGTACAACAACACGTTTGTGTGTTCCTCCATTCTTGGACAGTTGGGTTGTTCCCAGTTTGGAACTATTATAAATAAAGTTGCTATTAACATTTGTTTACAAAGTTTGTATGGACATATGTTTTTGTTTCTCTGGATCATCCAGCTGGGAGTGGGATTGCTGTATGTGTAACTTCGTAAGAATCAGATAAGCCCTTTCCCAAAGTGGTTGTGATGTTTTATATGCTCAATAGGGGCATGTGAGTTCCAACTGCTTCTCCTCTTCACCAACATTAGGAATCGCCCACCTTTTTTCTTTTAGTCGTTCTAGTGGGTATGAGGTGGTATTTCACTGTGGTTTTAATCTTTATTTCCTCGATAGCTAGTGATGTCAGGTAACTTTCATGTGCTTAGGGTCCGTTATCATAGACCTTCTTGTGAAGTTTCTGCTCAGTTCTTTACTCTCTTTATTATAGAGTTATTCATCTTATTTTATCGTTGACTTGTTAGAGTTGTGATGTATTTTGGTTACAAATCCTTTTGTTGGATAGATGTATTGCCAATGTTTCCTCCAAATCCGTGACTTGACTTTTCATCTGAACAGTGCCTTTTGAAGAGTAAGTTTTTAATTTGAAGGAAGTCAAACTTACCAATTCTTTTCTTTTACATTTAGTGAGTTTTGTGTCCTAAGGAAGCATCAGCCTCTTCAATCTTGCAAAAAATAAAAATTGTTTTCTTTAAACATTTTACAGTTTTATCTTTTATATTTAGGTTTTTGACTCATTTCAAGTTGTGGAGACATGTGGATATCTGGTTGTTCCAACCAGAGTAGTTGAAGAGACTATCCCATCCCCACTGAAGTACCTGGACAACTTTATTGAAAGTATGTTAACCATACACATGATGCAGGTGTATTTATTCTCTTCCAGTAATCTATATGGCTCTCTGTATGCTATAATACACTGTTTGACTACAGATGATTTATAGTCAGTCTTGAAATCAGGTAACGCAAGTCCTCCAACTTTGTTCTTTATCAAATTTGTTTCGAATGTTCTAGGTCCTTCCTGTTTTTTTTTTTTTTTTTAACAATACAGAACTGGCTTATTTGGCTTAGTATAATGTCCTCCAAGTTGATCCGTGTTATACCATGTGACAAAATTAACTTCTTTTTTAAGGCTGAATAGTATTCCATTGTGTGTGTGTGTGTGTGTGTGTGTGTGTGTGTGTGTATGTATATATATATCACATTTTGTTTCCCCATTTATCAGTTGATGAATACCTGTGTTGCTTCTACCTCTTGGCTATTGTGAATAATGCCATGATAACATGGGTGTGCAAATATCTCTCCAAGATCCCGCTTTCAATTCTTTTGAATACAGACCCAGAAGTGGGATTTCCATAATAGCAATTCTATTTTTAATTTTTAAGAAACTTCAAAACTTTACCATAATGGCTGCACCAGTTTCTGAGTTACAGTGCAGCAGGGCTCCAGCTTCTCCACGTCCTCTTCAGCACTTACTATGGTCTGTCCTTTGCTAGAAGCTAGCATTGTAGGTGGGAGGTGCCATCTCACTGTGGTGTGGATTTGCATTTCCCTAGTAATTAGTGATGTTGAGCATCTTTGCATGTGCCTATTGGGTATTTGTAGCTCTTCTTTGGAGAAATGTCTACTCAAATACTTTGCTCAATTTTTTGATAGGGTTATTTTGTTGTTGTTGTTAAATGCAAATGAGATGTTTATGAATGAAACATTTGACTACAGTTATATAAACGATGAGACCAAGAATGTAGCATTCACTCTTTCTTTATTTCATTTATCACTCACTTATCCGCTACATTATTTAGTGACTCTGTAATAATCATGTATTTACTGAGACCCTCCTATGAGCAGGAATTGTTGTATATACTATAGATGTTGTTGTAAACAAGGCTGATGTGATCCTTCAAACACATGTTTAGAGTCAATGAAGAAAAAAAGAAAAGAAAAAGGAAGTTGCTCTTTTCAGATCCCAGATCCCAGATCTTAATGTTGGATTCCTTCTTGCTGTAACAGCTAAGGCCAATCCCTCCGTGTAGTCTTTCCTCCAAAGCTTTGCCAGGTGACCTACGTATACCTGGGGCCCCAAGTAGCCTTGTTCCTGCAGGAAGTTCCAATTTAAAAAATTCACCCTACAGCCTTGAAGACATATACGTAATTACTGTACCCTATTTTCAAAGAGTCACACTGTGGCAGCCTTGAACACGTCTGACACTCTCTTTCATTTGCAGAATTCCCAAACTTTAGAGATGTTCTCCTTTTACCCTGGATTCTCCTTTGAACCCCACACCATATAGCCTCCTGGACACAGTAACTAGGGGGACTTCTGACCTTCCCTGTCTGCTGAACCAAAACGGCTGGAGGACCGTGCAGCTCGATGCACCCAAAACTCCTGAAATCCCACAAAAGTAAGTGCAGTGAGGCACCTAGAATTATAGTTTTTCTCCTATTCTGACACTTTTCTCATAGAACATATTCACTGAGTATTTCTCATCACTAAAACTCTTCACTGCATTTCAAACAGGTAAGAAAAAGATGTAAGGTATAGTCAGTTATATTGGAAAGATTACTTTTCCAGAGCAAACCTGAGTTCTAGCATTCCCTTGCACTATAACCTGCAAGTGACTTAATTTACCTAAACCTTCGATTGAAATAGTAATACCTAGGTCTAAGTAGGCTTGGACAGTAAATGAGATGATGTACAGATCCGAGCAAACAGTAGGCACTAGTAAATATCAACTTCACTCTTTGGGCGAGAAACAATCTTTTGGGGCCTTAGGTTCCTGACTCATAAAATGAAAAATCATAATGACTTCAGTGAAGACGAAGGGTATTTCTCAGTAGGCACTGTTATGGGCTCGCACAGGGTGGATGCATGTGAGCAGTACATTCAACAGGCACGGCTTGCAAGAAAACCAAACGGAATGCTGGCTTCAGTGTCGTGCTGTCCCTTTAGACATTTTTCAGGGGGACTGTCGCCCCTGCTCCTGATGAAAACTCAGACAAGCTCTGAATTCTCTGCTCACTCTTAGGTAAGAAGACAGTCCTGAAATAGCTTTAAATCACACACTGTCTCCACCCAGAAAGGTGACTGTCTAGTCTAAGATCTTCATCAAACTCCAGCCTTGATTTAATGTGTCCTCTCCTCCCCAGATCCGTCTGGAACCCTGCGCCCAGAGGGCATGTGTCATGGGTGCACACGTACATAAATATAGATACATACTTTTCCTTTTCTTTAAAAAAATATCAGCAAAATATTATCTTGCTGGGAATATTTAACTTTGAAAACCCAGAGGTTTAAATGGCTGACGACATTTCTGTCTGTTTTCTCAGTTTTGTGTATGGATGTTAAAACTTAGGTGAGGGCCTGAAAACTCCACAGAAACATTCATAAAGGAGGAGCTGCTTTGGGGCCACTGGAGAAACACACAGATTTGGGGCTTCTTCCCAGGCATCCCTGCCCTGTGGGGGTCTCCATCTACAGAGCAAGATTCCTGAGGCAGCAGGCTTGCGGGAGTGCACGGCCACTGAAGACTCTCTCCAAGTGATCCCAACCCCAAAAGGACAATGGCACCCGGAATCACAGTCAGTGGATTATTACAAGTGGAAGGATCCTCACAGGCCATCTAGACAACCCCTTCATTTCACAGAAAAGACGACTGAGGTGACTTCCCTGGGGCCACCGGTGAAACCCAGCGGTCTGGGGGAGGGGGGACGTCTGTGTTTAGATTACACACCAAACAGGACGATCAAAGTACCGAGTGGTCTTCAAAATCCATACTCTTTCTAAGTCAACAAAAACCAAGTGAGGTTCAGGAGTGGTTATCTGCCACAGTTTTCCATACATCCCATGACTAATACTTGCAAAGCATTCTCCCAGGAATACAGATGAATTACAGATGATCTGTGCTCTTAAGGACCCCATGATCTTGACAGGGAGAAGTGATGGGACAAATCCTAAGGGAAACTGATACCACCTTAATTCCAAGAAGCCCGTGGCTGACAATAGGGTGAGGAAGATAAAATTAACAGCGATGAATGTGCAAGACCGAAGGGTGTTGGTGGAACTCGAAGTCAAGGACAAGAGAAGTCATGGCCTCCTCCTTCTGATCACGAGGCACGAGGCATTTCCTGCTAGTTCTGGGCCCTGTTTAGCCCTCCGACCAGGGCAGCCCTTGAGGGGCTATGAGCAGGACCGGTAAAGGGTGGACATGTTTGACGAGGAAGGTGAAGAGGCGGGTCACTCGGCCTGCTGCGTGGCTCCGCCCCCACATCTGGGGGTAACTGTGTGCAGAGGGCGGGTGCTGGGGGGGTGTGGACCACAAGTCCAGCTACAATGGACACACACAGATTTCAACGCAGCATTTACCCCAACGCTTTAGTGCCATGTCTTTTTTGAGTGTCTTCAGGCATTTCAAAGTTCAGAAAATGCAAAGGCTACAAAACGTCCCCATCCATCCAGGACCCCAGAATGTCCCATCTCTTGTCTAACCCGGTTGGAGAGAAACGACACTTTTAACATATAGAAGTTGCCCTGATATGGAATGGGTTGATGCCAGTGGTAATGAGCGTTTCTTCCCTCGATGGTGAAACTGCACTCGGCAGGAACAGCGTTAGGGGACCAGACAAAAACGAGTCCCTGTCCCTTGCAGACCCGAGGCTCTGTGGCGCTGGGGCCTCCACGCCGACGGCGGGCAAGTCTGGTCACGTGGTGCTGCTCCCACGACGCTCTGTAGGGATTCTCCTGTGACTCCTGCTGAAGCCCCCTGACGGCAGCGGAGCGGCCCTGTGTGTCCAAACTGTGCCCCCTTCCCATTTCAGCATCTCCCGCGCTTCCCAGAGGCTCTGGAGTCACATCCGCGGACGCTGGGTCTGCCCTGTGTCAACGGCTGGCCGCTGAAGTCTGACAGGACAGGGGAGGCCAGAAGCTGTCGCGGGTCCTGACAGCCTGTGCGCTTCAGGTCGCTCCAGAGAGGCTGTGGGGCAGTCTGGTGCCGCCGCGGCTCACGTGTGTCCCTCCAACATTCCTACCAGCGGATGGGACTAGGAGGTGCTGCTTAGCTCGGGGTAGGCCGCTCACGGGTGGACTCCCGCCCTTGTAGGCAGAGGCAACAGAGTTCTCCCTCTCCCCTCCTCCCCACCCCTCCCGCCCTTCTGGCTCTCTCCCTCCCTCCATTCCTCTCCCTCGTCCCTCCTTCCTTCCCTGCCTCTCCCTCCTCCCCATCCCTCCCACCCTCTCCCTCCCTCTCTCTCCCACCCCTCCGTCTCTCCCTACCCACCCCTTCCCCACTATGGGAGGACGCAGCAAGCAGATGACCATCTGGAAACCAGGAAGCGGGCCCCCGCCTGTCACCCACTCTGCCTGCACCCCGAGCTTGGGCTTCCGGGCCCCAGAACTTGGATTGACTGAGACACGTAATGAGCTGATAACACTCTGTGCCCCCTTATTGAGAGTGGCCACAAAGATAGGAGTTCTTGGAAATAGTTTTCATAGGGCTTCGTTTGAAATTAAATTTTTCATCTCCCAAATCCTTGCCCTGTGGCCAGCAATTAAATGGATCGCCAAAAATAACACAGTTTCGCCTCTCTGCCAAGCTGCCCCCAGCCTCTGCTCCCTCCCACGTGATCGCCTCCTCCAAGCAGACAAAGCCGCTGCAGATGTCAGGAGCCGAAGTGCCCGACGCCGGCCGGCCGAGCAGCCCTGAAGCAGGTGGCCGGGGTCTGAGCACAGGCCAGGTGTGCGCACTGTCAGGCCTCGCTGCCTTCCCGGTGGGAGCGCCGCCCCGCCTGCTGATGTGCCCCCACGTCCCACGCATTCGGACCTAGGACATCCCACAGAGAGTTCCACGCCGGGACAAATGACTTGTATCAATGACATCAGGATTTGGGAAGAGTGAAGAGTCTGACGTCAGATCGCGTGGTTCGGTCCCGGCTGCACACCTCCTACCCTCGAGAAGTACACAAGATCCTACGCCCTTTCCGTCCTCTTGGTGCCTCTGTCCTCAGCCGAGAATGGGCTCCACGTTGCCTACGTCCGCGTGCTGTGGGCGTGACACAGGGAAATGCACCTTTGCTCGGCACAGAGCAGGCAGGCCATTCCGGTGCACGATGCCAGGGGAGTGTCCCCATCATCTCTGTCTGCGGTGCATCCGGCCCAGCAGCCCTTCAGTTTCTGGGTCCAAATATACACGTCAGAGAGGAATTTATTGCAACCGTCAAAATCGTGGTTAAAGAGAGGAATAAACAAGAGATACTGTGCTGTTTTCCCAGAGTCTGGAAGCAGGACGACGTAAGACAGAGCTGAACCAAATGGCAGGGGTCAGGGCCCACCAGTTGCTGCTGAGCAAAGAAGCTGCTGGCTGGATTCAACCCCGTCTTCATCTGCCTTCTTGGCGCAGTTCCGACCGGGCGAAGGCGGAAATTCGTCCATGTAAGTCCATCCTCGTACAGCATGAACAGAGTTAACGCTCTAGATGGGATGAAAATACAGTCCAGAAGCAGCAAAAACGCAGTCCAACCCAGAAAACCTGTGACCAATGACCTGACAGAAAAAACCCACACCGAAGACTCAGTAGGGCCATCTGCAGAGCGTCGGGATGCAGTAAGTATTCAGTGTTTTCTGGGCACTTTTGGTGCGTGAAGGCCATACGGACCACAGCTAGGGATGGACAGCTCGCCATCTTGGAACAGGATTGAGGCCTCCCTCCCCTCTCCTTTCTTTCATCCTCCCTCAGTCCCCGCCAGGGGTTCCAGACATCCCACTAGCAACTCCCCATTCCTCTTGGGAGCTTCAGTGTCCGACTCTGGTCAAATCTAACTGCTCCCAGTCACTACAACTCCTTTGATGCTTGAAAGAAACACCAAAAAACTCAGTGAAGAAAAAGCTGGAAGGAACCGTTTCCGTGTGTGGTTTGCGGGAGTGAGGTGGGTGGAATGGAAAGGAGCAGAGGAGAATTTTCTGGAAGGAGAATGATCTCTGGTTGAGGAAACACTTTAACAGACCCTCAGTCACACGAAAGAGAAGTCTCAGCCTAGTTTGGAAAACAGAGGGTTAAATAATGAATGTATGCAATTTATATATTTGTACGCCAAATATGCGCTCACAGTGTGTTTATGAACGCGTAATGCCCACAGATAGTGAGTGAGGGTTGGAAGGAACTCCCAGGGTGAGGACAGACCGTGAGACTTCCTGCAGTGAGGGTGGCCTCTGACCTCAGTTGCCTACTCTTGTCCTCCTCCGTCCGCCTCGTGCCCAGTGAAGTGACACAGAGCTGCGCACCCCGGTTCCTGGCAGGATGGGCCCAGGGGGACAGTGACCAGGCCCAAAAGTCAGTGGGGGTGATGCACGGCTGGGAAGGAGAGCCTGGCACACCTTAGGGGTCCACAGAGACGCTGGAGAGAGGTGCCCGCAGCCTCACGAGTGGGACCACTCTGCCAAGGTCCTGAGCGAGATGTTGGTGTCACAGGAGGGTATGCATGGGGACAGAGGCGTGTCCTCCATGCAGCGTGCTCTGACTCAGAACGGCTCCCAGGGGCACTGACCACTCTGCACCATGCCCGCAGGAACGTCATGGCCCTTCTGCCCATGCAGGTGTCAGCCAGGGGCCCTGAGCCCCTCTTTGGGCTGCAGACAGTGGGGGCTCCACTGGGCTGGGCTTCAGATCTGCCCCAGAAAGGGGCCCGAGTCCTTGCTGGATGGATGAAAGCCTCGCGTCAAGCGCGCCAGGAGGGAGACCTGGTGTTCTACCAGGATGGCGTTCCGGCAGGTGGGCGCGCGGTCAGCCTTCCCGTCTGACCTTCGAGGCCTCTGAGGAGGAAGAGGTGGGCCTGGCCAGCACCCCCTGTGCCTCCTGCTGGTAAGGCACCTCCCGTGGGGCTGCCCAGCTCCTCCTGAGCCTCCGGGCCGGCAGCTGGCCAGGCCCAGCCAGCGGGCATCGACTTCCTCTGGCTCAAAATGCAGATGGGAGTCTGGAGTAGCCAGAGGGGAGCGCTGACCATCTTTGCTGAGACTGGACTTGCAAACTGGGGAGCTGTGACTGGGGCTGCCAGGAAGACCCAGTGGGTGCAGAGAACCTGTCTCTGCGAAAGCCGCAGAGAGGCAGAGGGAGGTGGGCAGTCTCCGAGGCCCAGGGCCGCGCAGGCCGCGAAGCTGCTCTCCTGGGATGCTCATACGCCGGCCTCCCTTTAGTTCCCTTGGACCAGACTGAGCTGGGTTTCCTTCCTGGGCGACCAAAGTGTCCCACCCAAGATGAGAAGCTCGGGAGGCCAGGGAAACGGAGAGCCTTTGTGTTTTCTGATAGCGATCGTGTCAAGGCCTTAGGGAAAACACGCTGCCCACAGCTGTTCAGGCCCCTGTCAGCCCTCCGAGGAGGGGCAGGGTAGCCCTGGGAGCCCCAGGTCCACTCTGGGGACCCCGATTCACTGTCCCCCTCAGGGGACAGTGCTGACAATTACTGGGGGACGTGAGGCTCTGATGTCCCCTCACGGCCAGACCCCGAGGGGCAGAAAAGGGTCCATGTCGGAGCAGAGGTGAGCCTCAGGGCAGACACTGCAGGAGGGAGCCCAGCCCCGGGCTGGGGTGCTCCTCAGGACAGTCTCCTCTGAAGATGTTTCTTGGTGGCGTTAGACCAAGGGACCAGCAGCCACCTAGGAATGCAAGCACCTCCCCGCTTCGCCCGCGGATTCCGTCAAGGCAGGAAGGTGGCTTCTACGGGAGGGCTCTCGTGGACGGGAGGAGCTCCGATGGTGCAGGCTGCCCGCGTTCCTTTCCACCGGGGCCTGAGGCTGCGTGCGGGCTGCTCGCTGAAGTCGGCGGGCTGCTGAGTGGGGTCGTGGGTGGACCTATGGCCTTCTAGCACCCCTAGGCCTTTGTGGGAGGACGGAAGGCGCCACGCTGTGGCATGTGTGCCGTGGGGAGTCTTAGGGACAGGGTCTAGGGCTCCCACCTGACCTTCTGGAAACAGTGGTCCAGGCTGCGGTGGTTTGCCAAGGACCACGGCGGGGCCATGTCACGTGAGCCGTCACCACCAGCTCCGTGACCCCGTGGGGCCTCACAGCAACCCCGCGAGACCAGAAGGACGGCCCCATTTCACCGGTGAGGAAGCTGGTGCTTTACGAGGCCTGCGGTTCTCACTCGTGAATCAGGACGATGGATTCTCACCACGTGGGAAATGGAGTCCGTGTCCCGTCCCCGTCCCCCTCGGGCCACATTGCCTTTGGTGTTGTTTGGCCCAGCAGTGGCTGTGGAGAAGACGTGAGGCCAGTAGCCTTGGCCCCCACGAGACAAGCTCCTAGTTCCTGGCCGGCCGGCAGGCTCTCGCTCTCTCTCCAGCCCCATCACTTCTTACAGAGCATCAGGCGGCAAAACTGCGCAAATCAGGGGCTCACCCGAACGAGGCTGCAAGTGATGCCAAATAAGCACGAGGTAACGCTCAAGTTAACTCACCAATAGGCTCCCTGGCGTGTCCCCCACCAGTGTCCTGGGGTGCCCCCACCCTGGTGCTGAGCGGCACTGTCCCCGTCGTGAAGGCCGCCCCCAGCTGCCCCCGCCGAGGCGCATCGTGCACCAGGCTCCTTCCGCACCCGCTCCGCGCTCCCAGGCCGCATGAATGCACATCTCCTCCATTCATCTACGGGCACCCAAAGCTGTGCGTCTTTGTGGCATGCTTCGTGCACGGTGCCTGCTCCGTGGGGATGCACACCCGGGGGCTGCCTCCTGGGGGGGCAGGAACCACGGCCATGGCCCTCGGGCCAGAGCGACGCTGCACCGGCCGTGGGATGCGATTACCTTTTGTCCCAATGCACAGAAAGATTGACTGAAAGAGCCTGAGGACTTGCTCCCAAACATGCACTCGCCAGGACACCCCACGAGGCTCACGCCCCAACTAAAATGCGTGCCACGGGCACATCTCGATGGCTGGATTCCCTGAGAGACCCTCAGTGAGAACCGAAAGGGCCCACGTGACGTGATACCCTCTGCACTGAGGCAGGACGGCCTTTCTCGAGGCGACGGGGAGATGGCCCTGCGGGGCTCCTGCCAGCGGGGGACCACGGAGAGATGCCGTCAGCCTCACCCGTACCACGGGAGCGCCGGTCTCCTCTGCGCAGTGGGCAGGGTGGCCCTGAGGGAGAGAGAAGGAAGGGCTCAGACGCACAGCCGTCGCACTTGCTGTCCTGCCCTTCCCGAGAGCAGCCCCTGCGAGCCGGGCTCCGGCGGGCGCCGGGGTCATGACACGGGGCCGGCGTGACCCCGTCAATGACACACGGACTAGGAGCTGCTGCTGATCCGTCCCTGCACACGGGCGTCCCGTGCAGCCCAGAGCACCGGCTCTCAGCGTGCAGACAGGGGCTGCGGACGAGCGGGTGAGGAAAGCACCCCCCGGGGCGGGAAGGGGCTGGGGGCACATCTCCCACGACGCTGCCGTGCCCCCGAGGGTCCCCTGGTAAAGCAGGGGAGGATTCACAGGAAGAACAAAGGGGCAGGGCGTGGAAAGTACAAGAATGTTCTGGAAACTGCATCAGTCTGGCTGGACACCATGTGGACACTGCTGTATCTCCGAGAACTCCCCACGGGACCGGCCTGAGTGACGCCGGGAGGGACCGGGGTGTTCCCAGGAGCACACGGTGGCAAAGGCCGTGCAGCCAAGGGCGCTGGGAGTCCAGCGCACACACACACACACACACACACACCCGGGGGAAATACAGGACAAATTCCCAGCAGCGCTCCTTGTTTAAAGTCCCATTCAAGGGGCGCCTGGGGGGCTCAGTGGGTTGAGCGTCTGCCTTCGGCTCAGGTCGTGATCCCGGGGTCCTGGGATCGAGCCCCGTTCAGACTGCTTGCTCAGCGGGGGGCCTGCTTCTCCCTCCCGCCTGTGCTCCCCCTGCTTGTGCTCACTCTCTCTCTCAGATAAATAAAAATCTTTAAAATAAATAAAGTCACATTCAAGTTACAAAGGCTAGCTGCTGAGAAAGAAAGTTTTCAAGTGAATGAGCTGTGGATTTTTGTCTTTCTCCACCTCCCACCTTCCTCCGGCGCCCGCCAACACGAACGCACATGCACCCACGCACACGCACACACTCCCGGGCGGAAATACAGGCCAAATTCCCAGCAGCACTCCTTAAATTCTTAGTTGACATCTCTGCCACTCCCCAAAATTCCACACTCATAGCAACTGCTAAAAGTCTTTATTTTTCTTCCTGCTCTTAAACCTTGTCACGGGTCATGTTGTGGCCAAGACGCCCCCACATCACGCTCTGCTTGTCCCTCTCGTGGCTGTGAGGCCTGGGGTCCCCCAGCCCCCTGCCAGGAGGCCTCCCCACGCACGCTGTCCTGTGTTCCGGGATCGGAGGGTCCTAAACCCAGCCCGGTGTGGGGGACTGTCTTCAAGAAAAAGAATAAAATATGGGCACAGAGAGAAGCATGACTGAAAAAAAAAAATTTAGAACAGAGAAGAAATCACAACACATGATAACTATTCAAAAGCTGGCAAATGCAATAAGCATAATAAGAAAAGACAAAAACTCACCCTTTTTGCTAATTAAGTGCCTGATGATGACTAGCATTTTGAAGAATTTCCTGCAGAGAGATCATCAAGCCCTTCCTCCTGCACGGTTTGAATTAGCTCCTTCTCCACTGTGAGAAAGCGCGTCACTTGACCGTGTCCTGCGCGGGCAGGCTGTGGGCGGGCCCCGTGGGGGCCTGCATGGTGCTGGCCGGGGTCCACCGGAGGTCCCTGAGCCAGGCCGTGCCCTGGGAGTCTGCAGCCGCAGCTCCAACCTTCAGCGCCCGTCAGAATGGCCTGGAGGGTTTTCGCCGTCCAAACCTGACCCAGCCTGGGGAGGCAGTCTCCAGGACTTCAACATCTACAGTTTAAACGTCGAACCTTGGGAGCCAAGGACCCACTGAGGCAGACGTGCTCCCCAGGAGCCAAGAGGAAGGTATTTTCACCAGGGTCAATGTATGAGCGTGAGAATCACATCAGCTCTCGTCAGTATTCATTCACCCCTCCGCGTCCAGGCTGCCCAGCGGTTTCTCTCTCCTGGCACTGTGCGCCTCCGGGCAGGATCCGCAAACTCACGGCTGTGGCTCCCCATGGCCGTGGCCCCTCGTGGCCGTGGCTCCCCGTGGCCGTGGCTCCAGCACCTCTACCCCAAAGGGCTGAGGCTGGGGGGCAGCCCTTTGACAGGAAGACAGGCAAAGGGGCTTGTTTTAAAACTGAGTTTGCACAGCAAATATGTGTTCATTTAGATTAGACAATAAACATTAATTTAGGTGACATTGTTCCTAAATATGCTTTTATTCACACTTTCCCTACTACAGACGCCCACGGTTTCACAACAGTTCGCCTTGACGATGTTTGGACTTCACAGTGGTACAAAATCAATACATTTCACTGCAAATTGTACTTGGAGTTTTGAATTTGGATCTTGTCTCAGGCTAGAGACACATAGTCGGATCCTCACTCGGGATGCTGGGCAGTGGCCCTGAGCGGCAGCTCCGTTCCGGCCACGTGACCATGGGGGTCCACGCCGACACGGGCTTATCAGAGGTCACCCCCTTGTCAGTCGAGGAAGATCTACACGCTCGTCTCCCAGGGCCACCGCGACGCTTTGCACAGACCGGGGGCCTAAACCCATAGGACGGTGGTCCCGGTCCTGGCGGCCACGTCTGAGGTCTGGGAGTCGGCAGGGGCCCACGGCAGGGCTAGAGGAAACGGGGGTATGCAGGTTTTGCTGTGTTTCCTCTAAAACTGAAAAGTGAAGCCGCGCACATACACCCCTAGGCCTTGTCTCTGGGGAGCACGGGAAGGGCGGACAGGAAGGTCACAGTCACCTTGCCCTTTCCCGCACCTCCCCCCGCCCCCCGCAGGCCCAGCCCTGTGTCCAGGCCCCCCGAGGCGCTGGGCCTCCGCGAGCGGGAAAGCATCACGCGAAGACTGGGTTGCGGCTGCTCGGTGGCTGAGAAGTGAGATCTACGGAAAAGCTAGGAAGCAGGTAAATATGCTTTTTCTCAGATGGGTCGAGGCTCGCCGCAGGGGTGAGGGTGATAGAGACCCACTGGCCTGACCTCTGTCGCCGAGACCGGCCGTCCCAGGTGCTCTGGGATCTGCAGGCATCGAAGAGCAGGGATGCTCTGCAGACGGGCTTTGCCAGCAACGCGGAGAGCGGAGCCACGCGGAATGTGGGCTGGGGATGCCTCCCGACGGGCCCACCCCCTCGGCCCCGCGCCGGCCACAGCCATCACCTCTCCCCTGCTCCGCTTGTCTCTGCCTCTCCCCGTTCCCTGCTTAGGCCCTCACTCCTGCGGGAGGCTGGTCTTACCACCTGCCACACTGTACGTCCCTCTCTGAATCTGTCTTTTCACCTATTAAATGCTGGCAACAAAGACCTATCTGATAGAACTTTAGAGAATATAAATGATAAAATGGAAGAAAAGTGGTTAGCACCGTGTTGGCGAGCAGTAAGTACTCAATAAAAGCGTCTGGTACTTTAGAAGGGCATGAGTTAATGTCAGATCTGGAGAAACTTCCCGAGGGTGGGAGTGGCTATTTAAAAACAAATATTTTTTTTTCTTTTCAAATTCTAGTTTCACAGTGCCTTTCAAGTGAAAAACGAGCAGAAAGGCTAACCTTTTTGTGTCCTTGGTATCTGGTTACAGACCAGGGGTGGGTAAAGGCCAAGAGAAACCCAGTCTTAGCAGAGGACGGTTTTGGACATGCGCCCCGGCCATCAACAGCTGACATTCCCCCAGACCTTTAACAAAGGGGATCAGGTTCCCACCCTGTCCCCAGGCCCAGAACGCGGGCACACAGAGCGGGCATTCATCCCACAGCCCTGTGGGGCGCACAGCTCAGGACGTGTGGGCCTGGCACTGGGCTGACATCAGCGTCCGCCTGGAAACGCAGGACACACCTGCTTCGAGGTAGCGTATGCGTAGACCTTTTATCTGAGCCCCAGCCCTGCAAGTGTGGGAACAGGAGGCTGGCATCAAATCACCCAAGTTTGCGTTAGTGGGTGGGGCCTGCCGGAGATAGGCCTCGGGAAGGTCAGGCCTGAGCATCTGGGGACAGGCTGACTCCCTGCCTCCCCCGGGGGAGTCAGCATGTCGGAAAGGAGGCTGGCCAGAATGAACCCTGGAGGGGCCACGCTAGTCGTCGAACGGCTCTTCAGCCAAGACGGTCTGATTCTAAAGCAGGGAAGGCCCGAAGGGGTAACACACACGTTGTTCTGCCAAAAACCTACGAAGGCAGTGGGATCAACACCTAAACCCCTTCAGGGGACCGCCAGGCACGGGAATGGTCTGCAGCATCGTTCTGGAAAGGTCTGGGGACACAGCGCCTGCCACCCGCCGGTGCCCCCATTGCTGGCGAGGCATCGGTTAAGGAGAGTCTGCTGAGAACAAAGGAGTTAATTCTATAGACTCTGATTTTCAAACTGGGATATCAGCAGGAAGCCCCAAACAAAACAGATTTTAATTCTCTTTAATATTACTTGCACAGAGGCCATGTTATGCCCTTTTGTGTTCTCTCTAACATTTCCAAAGCTGCTGATGAAAAGCATCTAAAGCTGAGTCACCCCACGCCAGCCACAAGTTCGGGTTCATTTCAGTCCGGGATTTCACCGGCTGGAGGGCCTGGGTTGGCGTCCTGGTGCTGCCAACAAAGGATGCAGCCTGGGCGGCTTAGAACAGCAGAGACCCATCCCCTCCCAGTTCTGAAGGCCAAAGGTCTGGGTGTGGGCAGGGCCGCGCTCCCTGGGAGGGGCCGCAGGGAGGGTCTGCTCCCAGCTCCTGCCCTTCCATCGCTGGCCTCCTTCTCCCAGCTGCCCCACCCCTGAGCCTGCCCGGGTTACCCCCTGGGTGCTCACCTGGTATTTCCCCTTCTTGTAAGGACTCAGTCACATTGGACGAGGGTCCCGCCTAATGGCCTCATCCGAACTTGGTTATGTCCACAAAGACCCCACAAATGAGGTCACTTCCCAGGTACAGGGCTCAGAACTTGGGGGGAACACAGTTCTACCCCTAGCAATTACAAACTTAAAGTTTGAGGTATTTCTAAAAATAGACATGCCCTGCGCCTCTTCCTCAGAGAACCGGCATCTACTTGAACTTGTCTGTTTTCTTTTTATCTCACACCCGGTTAATTTAAGTCCCTGGAGGGCACAGAGCAAGCATTTCACAGATAACAATGGATCACCTTCTGCTTCCCACTGAAACCACCCCAGCCCCGAGCTTGGTGTGTGGTTCCTTAGCTTGTTACGGAGACCACTTCCTGGAGGGCCAGCCCAGAGTCCCAAATTCCACGTTCAGAGTCTTTCTCTGGCTCGTTCTTTCCCGGAGGAAGCTCTTAGTGCAGTCAGTGTGAGCACCCGTGGTTCTGGGTTGAGCTGCCCCCCAGGAGTGCTGGGGGGGTGAGGGCCGGGGGGCTGCATGGGGACGGACAGCTGGATGGGTGGGGGCTGTGGGTTGGAGGAACAGAGAGTGTAAGGACTAGTAGTCTGCTCTGTGGGGGTAGGAAGATCCCGCCACTGACCACCCCTGTGTCAGATCCCGCCACAAAAGGGCTGGCACCAGCCTCCCTGCAGGCTGAGAATTAACGGGAGGCAGGAAGCCTGGCTGCTCTTGGCCCAGTGCCAAGCAGGAGGAGAAGCCAATAAATATTCATGTTTCCTATGACTGACACAACCTTCATTTGCATGTCACTCATTAGAAATGCTGGTAAAAAAACACTCACAATGTAAAAAAAAAAAAAAAAAGAAAGGAAAGGAAAGATTGCTTTAGTTGAAAATAAAGGGGTTTGTCTCAGTGGGAGATGAAATATTCACATTAATTTCCAGGATTTTCCTGTGATCCTGTTGGAGTCTCAAATGCTTGAGGCAGCACGATGCAAACATTGCCATTTCAAACAAAGTCAATGTCAAAAATGACAGTCTGCAATTTTTTTTTCTGGAAAGCAAGAGATACAAGAGGAATTAATTCACAAAGACATTGAATGCTTAAAAAAAAATGCAAGCAGTCAAGAGATGAAGACTAGAGAATTAAAGACTCATTTTCTCAGGTTGATATGAAACAAGCAGGGGAACCCACAGACTGAACGCAGCAGGAGTGACTGTGTCTCCCCGAGCGAGAGGAGTGAACAGCCAGGTAAGTAATCTCATAGAAAAACTATAAAAAAGACCCCCCCCCCCCACCGAGATTGCTGAATATATTCTTCTATTTAAAATAGTCATACAGAAATAGCCAATCAGATAAAGCTGAGAAAATACCCATTTTTCACAGATGGACGCATATGTAGGGCAGCATACATGCAGACGACCTTCCCTGTGGGGCTGTCCTCTGCAGAGGTCCCACCTGGAGGTGCCCACCCTGAGGCTGGGTGCCCATCAAACCCCCTCCGTTAGGATCTCTGTTGGAGTGCAATGATCTGTGCGTGTAATCATACCTCTCCCTAATTTATGAACTGGGAGTAGCCTGCTCACAGGTTTCTACTGAAGAGGTGAATGTTTGGACATTGCCCAGAATGCTAGGGGACAGGATGACAGAGACAAGGACAAAGCGGGAAGAGAGGTCATTACAGATCCAAACACCGATGACGCAGAACCTCAGCTTAAAGCAAGTAAGTAGCACCATCCACACGCTCTCCACATGGTAAAGTCTAGATGGGACCCAAGAAGAAGCAAGTTGTATTGTTTAGGAATTTTCATCATGTAGGAAAGAACTTAAAAAAAAAAAAAACAAAAAAACTCTGTAAGATTATTTTTTCAATAAAGTGTATGTGTTTAGAATTTGAAAGGGTTCGAGGTTGGTTTTTAAATGAAGTAAGTTTTAAAGGTTATTTGTAGATTTAAAACTTTGTTTGCATTTAGCATCGACTGTGATTTTATCTACTTTAGACACTGGGTTTTGACAGTATATAATATATTCTCTGTTCAAAGATACGCCTTGACAGAATTTGATGAGTGAGGCATTGGTGCTTCAGATCATTTGTCTGAAAGGGGGGAAAAATGTGATTTTGTACATTTGCGTGTTCGGTTTTTGAAGAATAGTTTTCTCAAACCCTGTCACAAGTCTTGGCTTCATAAGCAGAGACGATGGGACTAGATTCTTTGAGCTGATCTTAGATTTCATTTCTGATTCCCCAGGCTCTGCCGACCGGTGGGAGCTGGCTCAGGGCCACAGTAACGGGCCAGCATGGCCTCTGGCTCCGACCACAACTGGAACAAGATGGAGCCCACAGTTCAGCCCTCCCCTCAGCTCCCCGGGGCGGGAGCGTGTCACTCACCCATGCTTTGAAACTCGGTCTTCTGCGCATTGCTCGGGGTTTCTTTCTCCAGATCCCAGGACACTCCGCGCTGTGATGGGAGAGGGCACAAAGAGCCCCAAGCAGCACTCACAATGCCTGTTTCTCTCTGGAATCTGATTTCAGACAAATAGTCTGAAAGCATTAATGTCTCATTCATCAACTTCTGTCAATGTGTGTCTTGGAGTGGAGAATGTATTACATGCTGTCAAAAAACCAGTGCTGGAAGCAGATAAAAATCATACATGTGCTAATTGCAAAGAAGGTTTTAAATCTACAAAGGGCCCAGCCATGGTCTTGGGATTCCCTCCCTCCCTAAGGCTGGTGCCTTCCGGAAGCACCGTTGCCCTCCTGCAAAGTTGCCCAGGAGAGGCCCCACTGCCCAGGGGTCTGTGAGTGTCCACATCCCCAGGTGAGTCCAGAGTTGGTATTTCTGCCACGTTTCCAGCCCCTCTGCCTAGCACAGCTTGAGCTTCTCGAGAGTTTTCACATGAAATCAAAATTCTCCGTCACAAGTAGAACAATGGTCCCATGTTACATGTGATGCCACACTGAAGTCACCAGAGTCAGAAACTGTCAAGGTCTCCCCCTGCCAACATGAGGCCATGCTCCTGCAGGGGGCTGGCAGCTTCCGGCTGGGACCGTGACCTGGGTCCCTGTGGAACCCACTGTAGCCAGGACAAGAGGCCAGTGATATGCAGCCCCAGGGGTCCGACACTATGACCTGTGAATGGGGATGGGGTCTCAGTCCAGGGGTTTGCATGCCCAGTGGCTGAGAGGTTGTCCAACTGCCCGCCCAGGAAGGGGTGGCTGAATCTGAACAAGTGCACCACCATCAGTCTCCTTAGACCCTCTCCTTCACAGTTACTCAAAGTTCTTTCACATTTTCCTTAAAAATCAAGATCTCTTAAAACATTAATTCATAATTTAAAGGATCAGTCAGCCAACTCAGCACTTCCATCCGGAGGCATATGACCACGGATGCCAGGCACCCACCAGGTGATGGAATTTAGAGCTCCTGAGACCCAGTCCCATGATGAGTTTCTAATGGGTCACGGAGCTGGGAGCCTGGGAAGGGTGCAACATTAGACTGCTCCTGCCTCTGATACCATGAAGGGAGTGTTCCATTGAAATTTCGATGATTATCCTCTCTTCCTCTAATGTGTAATCATCTGACACTTTCAAAGAGTGTGATTACAGGCAATCACTTCCCATTAGTTATTGTTCCCCAATGTCCCTGCAGGACAGCATTACTGGCAGCCCACTTGCACAGCTCAGCAAGCCAGTGCAAGAAAAGACTCACTGACTTTCAAGAACAAACTAACAGAAATTGGAGTAAAAGAAAAAAAATTCTCTTCCCATGTTCCCAAGCTGAACAGAACCCAGGAGTCTAAAACTAGTCATCCTTCCTGTGTGCTGGGGCAGGGGTGCCATGTGCTGCCAGCAAACCACACAGTACCCTCCCTCATGATGTCTCCCAGAAGACCTCCATGGCATATGCACACACACATACACACGCAAACACCATACCACTACCATCACCTCCCTACTCATAGAACACACCCGTATATACTACCACCACCACTACCACCAATACCATCACCATCACCATCACCACCATCATTACCATCATCACCACCTTTATCATCACCATCGTCACCATCACCACCACCACCATCATCATCACCATCACCACCATCACCACCATCACCATCATCATCATCATCACCATCATCACCATCCCCACCATCACCATCATCATCCCACCATCACCATCATCATCCCCACCATCACCATCATCATCACCATCATCACCATCACCACCACCATCATCATCATTACTACCACCACCACTACCATCACCACTATCATCATCATCATCATTACTACCTTGGGTTGTTTTTTCATTCATTCATTCATTCAGCACTGATTAAATATTTCCTTACACACACTGGCCTTCTCCATTCATTCATTCAGCATTAACTAAGTGCTTCCTATATGTATTCATTGCTTTACTAGGCCTTGGAGAGACAGAAATAAATAATCCATAGTCCCTGTTCTTAGGATCTCATAGACTATAAGGGACACAGAAAAATAAACTTTGCCTTACTGTATAAACATCATCTCTTAATCAAGTTAGACTAAAAAGCAGGGTACATAACAGAGGTCTAAAAGAGAGCTTCAGTGTTTAGATAAGGAGTGGTACTGCCTGGCTGATGGAACCAAACCCAGCAAGCTGAGAAACATCCCTCATCACCACCCACCCTCCTACATGGATTTCGATGCCTCCACAGAACACTTGTGGGGGGTGAGGTCTTATCACAGGGAAGGTCCTCACACTGGGATCAGGGCTGGCCTACACATGCTCCTCAGGAAGAGGGGTTTGTGAAGGTGCTGCTCTTCACCAGGACTGGTCACCAGGTCCCAGGAGGCTTACAGAATCTCCAAGAACAAACAGAATGTAGCTAATGACACATTCCCCCAGGAGTTAATGAAATACTCTTAGTCTAACCATATCGTCATGAAATACCAGCCTCCCGACCACACTTGGCCTCCCTGCAGACTGTCACAGAGGCAGATTGGAAATTGATCTGCAGGTCAGTCTCCAGTGTCATGAACTTACATGCAGAGTATGTGTTAGTCAAGTGAACTTTTTCAAAAGAGTGTCTCCTATTTGGTAGTTGGTCAATAATGCTTCACCATTCATAGAAACCACAGTATACCCTAAGCTTGGCTGTCCTCTTTTTTTTTTTGGCTGTCCTCCTTCAATTGCTTGGGGTCACTGTAAACCAAAAAGCATGGCAAAACCTTTAGAACTGACAAAGAACAGTTTCAGAATGCTGTGATGCGCCCAAGTAATGGTCATGACACAGCGGGTGCCAGGAAGTTAGAGCTCATCTCTCTAGGTGATTAAACCAAACTCCTGAAATGTTTCCACACTAAACCCTCAATGCTACGTCACAAAACTGACATGTTTAGATCTCCATGATACGTGGTTGAGTGGTAAAACCGGTTGTTGAACGGCGTGAATTGTCTGAACCTACCTATATAGAACTGAGTGCGTGTGTGTGTGTGTGTGTGTGTGTGTATACAGAGGAAGAAACTGGAAGGAAGTCCTATAAAATGTTGACGACAGCCGGGCTCTCACTTCAGCTCACAAATTTGCAATAAACATTGAAAAGCTCAGCACCTGTGCTGAGCTATGAGTTTTACTTCTTGGTGTGAGGTTCCCCCTAAAATAACAGGAAGCTCCCAAGTCCAGGGGCATCCGCATCCCAGCCCACCTCGGGAACTCTGAGCCGGAGGCTTCCCCTGGCACAGCATGGCCCCTCCCCCCCGTCTTAGGAAACCCCGGGAGAGTTTGTCGGGATTCGCCTCCCCTTATCACACCTTGTCTTTACTAGTGAGCTCCCAGTACAAGGCTCTTATTAGGAATCAAAAAATAACATGCTTCAACCTTAGCCTGCTTTGATAAGCCCGGTAACCAATTTAGGTCCCTCTTAAGCAACTTTAGCCAGAAAATAAGAATCAGACCTTCCTTGCGGAGTGGACAGCTCTCTCCAAAGGCCAGCCTCCAGCTGCTGTTTTGTATTACATGTATGCACACATATGCATATTTGTATCATAGGTGTGTATTGAATACATAGCATGTGTTTATATTAAAATATCATTTGTATATATTACTTTAAAATATATAATAGAGGGGCACCTGGGCGGCTCATTCATTAAGCGTCTGCCTTCAGCTCAGGTTATGATCCCAGGGTCCTGGGATCGATTCCCGCATCAGGCTCCCTGCTCCGCGGGAAGCCTGCTTCTCCTTCTCCCACTCCCCCTGCTTGTGTTCCCTCTCTCACTGTGTCTCTTTCTGTCAAATAAATAAATAAAATCTTTAAAATATATATATATATATATAATAGATACCTAATATAATTTATATTGTATGCATTTACTTTGTAGATGTTAGATACACACATTTTAAAATCCATGTTGGAATACTGAAGGCTTTGGAGCTATTTGCTATCCAGACCTCAGGGGCCGGGAGGTGTGCATGCCTGGTCTCTCCTGGGCTAGCGGACTGGGTCACTTTGGTAGACTCTCATAACGGCTCTTGACTTCTGTTACAAAGGAAGAGGCCCCTCCCAGAGAGTGGGTAGGGGTATGTGCACCGTTACAGAAATGGAACTGGGGAGGGAGCTTCTCTGGTCTCTGCTAAGACCCGGGTTATGAGCAGGGGACAGTCAGGACAGAGGGTCAAACACGAGAAAGCCTTCGGTCTCTAGAGGGAAGAGAGGAAAGGGGGTTGGGGGTGGACATGTCCAGGGGCTGGGGTGGGGTCCGAGGGCCTGCTGGGCTCGAGGCCAAGGCCCCTCAGCCGCCCTGCTGCCCAGCCACCCCTCCTCCCCCAGGCCAGGGTGTCCCGCTCCAGTGCCGGCTGCGTGGTGCCCGCCCAGGCTGTCCCCGGGGGTCAGGTCCCTGCTGGCAGCACTCTGGCCGCTGCCCCAGGGAGCAGGGCCCGCGACTCGGGCCCACCTCGGCCAGCCCTCTTTTCCCGCCTCCTTCTCAGACCCCAGAACGGGGTCCTTAGCATCACCTGCACTGGGACTGGGCACCAACATGGCTTACAAACCTCACACTTCAAGTTATTTATAGCTTTTCATCACAGCCCTAAATAACACAGAAAATTATCACACATCACAGTTATTTGAAGCCACGAAAATGTTCTCTCAGCACTTCTTATTTGCAGCCAGGCCTTCAGACTCGGCAGCCCATGTCCTGTGCGGGGGTGTCCCTGGGGGAGGGCCCTGGCTTCCTCAGGGGGTCTGTTTTCTCACCCCCTTGTCCCCGGGGGGGACCCCAGCATCCCCCGGGCCCCTTTCCTGGGGCAGCCTCACGGGTCCCTGAACAAAGAAAATCCCACCTGCTCAAATCAGAAGCACCTCTGGTCATGTAGTAGGATTCTATTTCTCCCCAGGTAAACTGTGGAATCCTTTTTCTGATTATAAAGATACCCCATGCTAACCGTGCCTAAAGCAAGAGCCCTGTTCATGTGATGACAATTTTTTTATTTGAATTGTTTTTCTTTAAGGAATATTAGTATGTGGTTCAAAATTCAGAGCTACAAAGGGGTCCCAGTGCGAAGTCTCTCTCCCACCGCCCTCCCCAGCCACCCAGTTTCCTTCCCTGGGCGAAACCAGTGGAACCAGCTTCTTCTGTATTTTTCAAGAGATATTTTGGCATAAACAGATATACTCACGTAATTTAAGGAACTGGGAACTGCCCACAGCCTCGTGGTCTGGGGAGGACGACATTCATGTGGCGTGATTGCCACGGGGCTTCCCTGCCCCTAGCGTGGCAACATGTGGACAGGCCACTCTGCTCTGACTCCTCTCTGCGTCTCTGTCGAGTCTGGAGCCCAGGGCCAGTCAGCAGCCCAGACCCGGTCCAACCCAGCTCACCCAAGTCTCTGTTGACTTGGCTCAAGTACGAGAGCACATGAAGTTTCATTTTTCCACTCGTTTTGAGATGCCCTGTTGAACATTATTAACAGTCTGTTCAACCTACAGAACTCCCTCCACATTTACTAGAAATCACCATGTTTTCTTTTCTGTCCTTTTTTCTGTTCCAGTTCAAGCTTCCTGGGGTTGGTTCCAACGTGTGCAGGTCCATACGATCCTCTAAAGGCAGCATCATTTAGCTCCAAGCAGCTAAAACCAAAAGGGAATTTAAACTCTACCCAAGAGAATGCTAACGGACACATACGCTATGGGAAAAAGATACATGTGCGCCAATGTACATGAACCAGTCGCATCCGTAAGCAGAAAAGAGATGAATCTCAGAAGCGTAGTGCTGAGCCAAAGAAGCACGCCCCCAGAGCGCGCACGGCCGTCTCCTTTCACAGATGGGACCAGATGGGGCGGGATGCACAGCATATGCACGACGCGCTGAAGAAAAGCAAGAAATAACTATCCCGAGGACGAGGTCAGCGCTTCCCCGCAGGAGGGGCTGGGGTGCAGGTCCCCACCAACCACCGGGGCCAGCAACCTGCGGTTTGTTGAGTTGGGTGATAACAACACAGCTGTTCACCTATTTTTTAATTTTTTTTATTATTATGTTCAGTTAGCCAGCGTATAGTACACCATTAGTTTCTGATGTCGTGTTCAACGGTTCATTATTTGCGTATAACACCCAGTGCTCATCACAGCACGTGCCCTCCTTAACACCCATCACCTGGCTACCCCATCCTCCCACCCTCTTCCTTCTGAAACCCTCAGTTTGTTTCCCGGGGTCCAGAGTCTCTCATGGTTCGTCTCCCTCTCTGATTTCTTCCCAGTTTTCCCTCCCTTCCCCTGTGGTCCTCTGCACTAGTCCTTACGTTGCACATATTTTAAAGTAATATACCAACATGGATGGACCATCTGGCACCAGAGAGAGAACCCATAAAATCCAAGAGAAAAGTTGGCAAAGGGGCAAGACAGACAATTACAAGAATGTCTTAAAATTGTTATCAAGTGTTGCAGCATTTCACTTTCTAGATGTTTGAATCACCGTTCCGTTTTTTGTTGTCACAAAAAACTTTAATATTAAGCCATACTCTCTTCGGGGCTGTTTGATCAATAAATCTCAATGCTGTATCATTGCCTCAGAATCTCATACATGTAACTGCCCCTTAAACCAACTAAGGATGTTCCAGAATTCCACCAAGTGGATAGTAAAAATCATCCACACAGGTATTTAAATCATTCCCCCGGACTTCAAGTCAAACGTTTCTTTGGGTCATAAAATGCCCACAACCTTGTTGAGGTGCCAGGGGAAGACGCTGGTGAAGGCGCCCACACCGCGGGGCTGCCAGCCCGGGTCACGGGGGTCCCCCGGGCCCACGACATGCCCATCCCCGAGCCCCGGCAGCGACTGCCAGGCATTTCTGGTCCACGCTCCGAAGTTTATGTGTCCTCATAAAACTGATACTGGTCGTTCCTAAACGAGAGCTGCGGAAACATTTAGAGGAAAAATGCTCATGTCGACAGAGTTTGTTACCAGAAGCACAACCACTTCTCCACGACCACTTCTGCGAGTTGTGATCACGTCACAGTGAGGGTGGAGGAAACGGTCACTTCCTTCAGGGTGACGGGGAACAGAGGGCAGCCCCACAGCAGGATGTGGTTTAGCCAGCATTGGAACAGGGTAATCATCATGGCTCTTCACTGGCCCGACCTGGGACTAGCCAAGGACACGGAGCTGACAGCTTCCACCACCCGGCCGTCTGCACACACAACCTGCTGCAGGGTCACTGTCTTACTGGAGCTACGCAGACTTGTCCTTTGGCTTATTTTTCATTTAGCTACGGAACTCGTGTGGGAGAAGTGCCACTGCAGATGATGACCTCCGTGAAGGTCGCTTGTCTTCAGGGCAAGGACGCAGACGCCACAGTCACCAGCACTCTGGGCAGGGTCCCATCCGCACCGAGTCCCCCCGTCCCTCTCCTGTGACTGCAGAGTTCAGCTGGTTCTTGGGGCGGAGGGAGGAAGTGTTAGAGCACAGGGACTCGGCTGCTTTGGAGACACATTGGCAAATTTGAATAACTTATTTGGACAAGGAGCTGTGCCTTGGGTGTTCATCTCATGATGGAGAGCAGGGGCACATGGGCCCAAGCAAACACACCCTCATTTAACGTCACGACCACTCCCATTCCAATGGCCAGAACAAGTCACATGACCAAACCCAAAGTCGGTAGGGGGGCTTCTATGCTGCCCCAAGGAGGGGTGGGTGTGTGCTGAGCACCACTCCATCTATCACACGAGGGCCGTCACAGAAGCTCTTCCCCATCGTGGAAGGCTGACCATTTCAACACAATGCAAAATGAGTACACAATAAAATTGCAAATTTTGCAGGCAGCATTATCCCATGGAATCAATGAAAATAATCATTCTCTCACACAAACACGCAAGTACGTGCAGATCATCTTCAGTTGACAGTTGAAAAGAAAAGCACAAGGGCGCCTGGGAGGCTCAGTCGGAGAAGCATCTGCCTTGGGCTCGGGTCATGATCTCAGGGTCCTGGAATCGAGCCCCACGTCGGCTCCCTGCTCAGTGGGGAGCCTGCTTCTCCCTCTGTCTCTCCCCTCCCCACTTGACTCAGGTTCTCTCTCACTCATCCTGCTCTCTCTCCTTCTCTCTCAAATAAATAAATAAATAATCCTTTAAAAAAAAGAAAAAGAAAATAAAAGCACATAGATCACGGAACAAGCGTAAATTCAAAAGGAAATTTTTGGATATCAGAGAGGCCTTGGGAAACCCATCTACACACTTGCAGAACTTACCTTCTCTGCGATCATGCTCCCAGATATGGAAGGAGAGGTGATGCTACATCACATTCCACTGAGAGAAATTACACCAGAAAACCCCACATGACATTTGATTCTCTCCTATAAGGATTAGACACAAATGCAGTGAAAACCTAAATTTTGCTAAATATGTGAGAAAATAAGTGTCTTAGTCTATCTCCTGCTTTTATCTTTCAAGATAATGTCCCAAACCAAAGCTGCTTATACTGTTTATTTTGAATTTTTGGTGCCCATGTTAAGCAAATCCACTTTAAGTAGATAATGAGGACCTTCTGAATGGGGGCTCAGGGTTTAGGCTCTGAGACCAGGAGATTTCGGCTGGAAGGTCAGTGTGTCTGCGACAGCTCCGTGACGCTTGTGAGTTGGGCGTGTTAGCTGAGTTCCCTCACCTAGCCCTCACTGACACTAATATATCCAGAGCAAACATAATACCTAGGGTGCAGGAGCTCTCAGTAAGGGACAGGTATCGCTATCAAGATTTCCAGGCCACCCTATGTCTGCGTTTAAAATTCTACTTAGTCTCTCTATAATTTTATGTATTATTTTAGGTTTTCTAATTATAGTAAGGTTCATATAAGTAAATTAAGCAAATGTGCTGAACTACAACAGCCTACACGTTTCAGATGATACTTCCACCTGTTCTGGAATCTATTATATGTTACATAAGAAAAGGAGGATAAAACTCAGGAGAATATAATATTTATGCAAAAAATTAACATGCACTGAAGGGATATAATTAACTGTACTCAAATAGTTCCTGTGCAGCAGGGCATAAGCTACCGTGCTCGGTGATACTTTAAGAAGCATCAGGCGCTATAGAGACAAAAGGACATGTTGGAACTCACACCTATATACACATTGTAAAGTGTCTCTCCCAGCCCGCTCTGCACTCCATTCACCTCCCTTGTCACCTCTGCGTGTGCATAGTGAAGGAGCAGTTGTGGGTGAACAGAGGCTGTTGTAAAAACAAAACAAAATAAGAGAGGAAAAAGGAGGGAAGGAAGAAGGGAGAGAAGAAAGGGAGGGAGGGATGGAGAGAAGGAAGAAGGAGCTCACGGCTTCTTTTTTTTTTTAAGATTTTATTTATTTATTTGACAGAAAGAGACACAGCAAGAGAGGGAACACAAGCAGGGGGATGGGAGGGGAGAAGCAGGCTCCCCTCTGAGCAGGGAGCCCGATGCGGGGCTCGATCCCAGGACCCTGGGATCATGACCTGAGCTGAAGGCAGACGCTTAACAACTGAGCCACCCAGGTGCCCCAGGAGCTCACTGCTTCTTAAAATTTATATTGCAAAAACATTATGATATATTTGGTAATTTTCATTATTTGAAATCAAATAAATTAGTCAAAACATGAAGGCTACTTATTATAGCAGGTGACTGTCAACCCTTTTCAGGGAGAGAAAATGTGTTTATAAGTCATGCCGGCATGTAGAGCCAGGAAGGCATTGAGAAGATGTTCTGTAACTGAATTGAGAAATCAGCATGGGCAGTATACTACATAGAAAATCCCTGTGTCAAGAGAGAGGACCAATTCTGGGTGGAGGAAGTAGTCTGAACAAAACCACCAAGACATGAGGGAGCGCAGTGTGTGAGTGTGCACACACGTGTGTGTGAGTGTGCACTCGCTTGTGCGTGCGCGTGCATGTGTGTAGGTGGAGTTGCAGGAGATGGGTGTTGCCGGCGTATGTAATACTAGACGGAAAGGAGTAGGAGATGAAGTGGAAAGAGGGCAAACATCAAGCACAGGAACTTTGCACATCATTCTAATGGATTGCAATGACACTGTCAAAGTCAGTGTTAAAATTTGGGGTGAGGACTGGCCCTCTCTGAATTGGATGAGAGCGATGCACCTCCCCTGGAAAGTGCCCATGTGCCTGCTCACACAGACACATGATGCCCAGCATATAAACGTGGATATTCATATATCCACAAGTCAACAAGTCACTGGAAGGCCGTGGGGAAACAGCTCATCAAACCTCTCACTCCAGGGGGAGAGCGGAAGTGCAATTGGGATGGGAAAATTGGGAGAAGGCCCTCATGATGGCCAAGAAGCACCCCCCCAACACACACACACACAACCACCACCAGGATCCGCCCTTCTTCCGCTGCCACCACACACTCCAGGACTTGAGACCACATGAAAGAGGAAAAACAGGAAACCCCAGTGCTTATGCCGTAGCTCAGAGGAAACTCGAACCATCTTAAGGAGAATGGAAATAAAAGAAGTACCATCTACTCTGTGTCCGAACAACCTGAAGGCCCGGACAGAGCAGATCAGAAATAATGTGGAGACTGGGAACACCAGACCCACAAGCGGGAGAGAAGGAAGCACAGCACGGAAAGCCAGATTAAGACCCAGTCTGGGAAGAAGCAAGTCTCCAGGACCAGATGGAAATCCCCCACCAGGATTTCTAATTTAAAAGGATTGGTTGCCCTGACCCCGAGAGAGCCGTGAGGCAGGGCTATGGCCGGCAGCGGGAAGGGAAGGAGAGTCATAGTGACAGATGACACAGAAGACAATGGTGTTGCCGTGGTGGGAGCCAGAGTAAGCAGGGATGGGCTATGGTCCTGCAGAGAGGCAGCCTGTCCAGCCAGTGACTCTGAGCAAAGATGCACGTATGGAATATGATGCGGATACCTGCTGGACATGGGACAAAGACCCATCATCCCTCCTCACTCTCTCCCTTTGACCTCAGACATCTCTGGCCACCTACTGTTTGCTTCCTTCCTGATTCATCTTCCTCTGCATGTCTCTTCAATGCTAGAATCCCTAAATCTCGTTCCCACTAATCCTTCCCTTCTCATCCTGTACTCCCTCCCCGAGAAATCTCACCTATGACCATGCCTCCAGTTAGCCTTTAAATGAAGATGACTTTCAAATTCTTATCCCTAGCCATACCTCCTCCCTGTGCTCAAGATCTATACATGCACCTGCTGCTCAGCATTTCCACTTGGACATCATAACTCAAATTCAATATACTCAAGATAAAAGTAATAAACTTCAACCCCGCTGTGGTCATCTTCTGGGTTCTCCATGCTGGTCCATGGCACCACCATCAGTGCAGTTCTGCTAACCAAACCGGGCCAACTCAGCAGCCTCATATCCAATCTGTGCTCAGCACGTGTTAGTTATGCCCAAGTGCACCTGGAATTCACCCATTTTTCTCCATCTGCACTGCCTCCCCTCTTTGTCCAAGCTCCCAATGCCCATCAGCCCTCCTCAAGGACACTGACCACCCTCCTGACTCCGCATGGCTCTGCTCCCTTCTCACCCATGCAGCGTGCTGCAACCAGAGTGATGATGGGGACTCCCTTCCTAACTTCAACCCAGATGCCCAGCCATGTTCTTAGGGTGCGATGGCCCCATAGACTAACTGGCAGAACCCACAGGGATTCTTTCAAGGCAGGAACACATTCCAAGACAATCCAATCAAGATTACTTAAACTAAATTCTAAGACTTTTAAAAAAACCTCTCAAGGAAGAAGAATTTTCTTCCCCACTGGCCAAGAAAACAGAGCTTGTACCCAGATGGCCATTTTGGAACAAGCCTCCCTGCCTCCTGTCTCCATCAGGAAGGGGAGAGCCTGCCTGATAACAGAAACCATTCCAAGAACCGAAAACCAAAGTTAGAGACACAAAGCAGGTCACAGTGTTTCAGCCTGGATTGAGCCTCCCTGAAATGTATTTAGTGACCTGGGCCAATAATCTCAGGAACTTTGTTTTCCCAAAGCAATTCAATCAGGTTTTCTGTAAAATAAAGCAAAAACATTCTGTTATAGTTAACATGTGGGTGATCATAGATCATTACCCTCTTGGCAAAAATTCTTCAGGAGTGCCCTGTTACTCATTGTTCATAAGATAAAACCCAAAAATTTTTAATAGGGTCTCCATGGCCTTGATCTCACCCGTTTGCCTTTCAAGTCATATCTCAAACTGCTCTGCCCCTTGCTCTCTGTGCTCCAACTGCACAAAATTTACTTCAGGTCCCTTGCCACAGTCCTTCATACTGTAACATCTGTGTGCTTAATGTTTTGTCTGGAACACTGTCACTTACCCATCACCCCCATGTGACTCATTTTTTCCTCCAGGGAGCTGGGCAAAGTTAGATTCCTATTACATGCTTTATAGAGTTGTGGTCCTTCCCTCCAAAATACCTTCCACAGCTGGTAATTAAACATTGCTTAGTGTGACTATTTCATTGTCTGCCTCCTGCACTAGATGGCAAGCTGTGTGAGTCATCAGGGATATCTGCTGCTCCCAGCTGCACCCCGAACACCCACCACAGCAGCACATAGTAGGTGCTGAAAAGCGCCTGTTGGTGGATAGATGCACGGATGAGTGAGCAGATAGATGAACAGGTGGATGAATGGATGGATGGACAGACAGGTGGATGGATGGACAGGTGGATGGATGGACAGGTGGATGGATGGATAGATTGTCAATTAACTCTGGAGGTAGGAGTCAGAGACAAAGAGTGAGGTTTCTGGCTTGAATTACTGGGCGGAGATGATATCTTTAACTGAGCTAGAGGAGGAGAACCTGGGCAAAGATGTAGTGTGTGCATGTTACTATTTAAATAGTGGGAGGGAGGAACAAGTGAAATTAAGTTTGAAGATACAGCCCGTGTTCCCCACAACCACCGAGTGAAATGTGTTGTGTCAGTCACGGTCAAGTAAGAAACATTCAGACAATTTCAACCAGCCACTGCCGTTGTTCCACAAACTGTAGTTACCTCGACACGCACATCCTAATCCGTTTCCTGCACCTGCCTTGTCCCGCGTGCACAGCCTGGCTCCTGTCACTGTGTGCTCCTTCCTGGACACTCCCTCGGCTTCATTCAGTCCTGACCGTCATGGATGACCCTTTTCTGCACTCGGAACAATCACTCTGTGTAATAAAGATAGTGTGGAAATCTAGCATGTTTGCCAATGCGTCACTAAAAAGAGTGTTTCTGCTCAAGACTGAAAAGGACAAATTGTAAATCTTTCACACTCTTGAAGCTGAGTGGGATCCCACGGAACTTGAGATGGTATATGTTGCCGAGCGAAGGTGTAGTTCAGAAATAAAATACCAAGGCCTAATTATAGTCACTGGTGTTTACACTGCAGCCTTAATTCAGATGATTTAATTTCCCCTAGCAATATCTTTGCCACCCATTGTTTCTGATTATTTAGAAATAAGTGATTACAAAGAAAGATTATTTCAAGCGTTTTATATAATAAGAAAAATGTTTATTTTATGTGAATTTTTCCATTTTTGGGATTATTTTTCCTGGTGAGATTTTCATCTTGGTTATGGTTGTTTTTTTTTTTTTTTCATTTTTTTAAGATTTATTTATTTATTTTGAGAGAGAGAGTGTGTGTGTGAGCACGCGCGCAAGTGGGGGAAGGGCAGAGGGAGAGACAGAATCCTCCAGTCGACTCCCCACCGACCACGGAGCCCAATGAGGGGCTTGATCTCATGACCCTGAGATCATGACCTGAGCCAAAACCAAGAGGTGGACGCTTAACCGACTCTGCCACCCAGCTGCCCTGGTTATGGTTGTTTTTAAATATGAAATACAAAATATTATGTGATGCACCATTATTCTTAAATACAGTTCACACATATGTTTGTTAAACACAGACATAGAAAGTAGGAGTCTTTGACACATTAAAAAAGTGGATAACGGAAAATAGAAAAATAATTCTTCCAAATAATTCGGTCACCTGTAATTGATTGCAATGGGCATAGTGCATCAGGGTCTCAGATACTGAACCTCCGATCCGTCTCAGTAAGTTCCCCGTAGGAGCCACACATTTGAACCAAGGGGGAAACCTTCAGTGAGTGAAAATATATATGGGAAAGTATTTTGCACTCTTACTTTTGGTTGGAGCACAAGGAATAGGAAGCGGTCGAATAAGTGCATGAACTAGCAAGCTTCTGCGTTCGGCCGCAGAAGGGCAGGGAAATGGGGACCATGCACAGAGGCCGTGGTGCGAGGCAGACTGAGAAGCGAGCACAGCAGTGGGCGAAGAGCAGGGACGACGGCCAGGACCGTAGGTCTGAGTGGGGCCCCGCAGGAGCCCCCACGCTCCCTTCTGGCTCAGTAACAGGACTATCCAGTGACCGTACATCCGCTGAGCACACGGCGTCCTGGAGGGAAGACCACTTTCCCAGCCTCCCTTGCAGCTCAGGGGGGTGGTGCAGAATGTAGAACAGTGGGAAACAACCACGGGGGCCTCCTTACAAGGGGGCGCAGCCCCTCCCCCCCTTCTTCCTTCCATCCTTCCGGCTGGACGCTGGGTTGTTGGCTCAGCTTGAGCGGTCCCATAGCGCGAGAGATGGAAGCTACGCACTGCGATGCTCTGAGCAGTGGGAGGTAGGGAGCCTGTGCCCTCAAGATCCTAGAGCCAGCGTGGCAGCCCTGGCTGCTTGCCCGTGACTGTGTCACTGGTGTGTGTGTGGGGGGGTGAGTTGTGGCCACGCCCAGCGCTAACTAGTACGTGACCTAAGCACTGGTGCACGCCTGATTCCTGACCAGCTCAGCCCTCTGGGGTTTATCTGGGAAAGGGGCCCAGGACTGCGTGCAGGTGGGCCCTCTCCTTGCTCCCAAGCGCTGGGATTTCCAGGATGACGGAGTGACTTGGCAAATGGGCTGAGATATATACATGCATGTGAACACAGACACGCGAACACATGATACACACATGAACATAAGTGCATGCGTGTGAACACACATGCAAACAAGGCACATGTGTGAACACACACGGACATACATAGATGCCTGTGAGTGCACGTACGTGTGAACCGACATGTGTGCACACACACATTGTTCCTTACACCGTCATTGTGAGTCTCCAGCACAAACGTGACAAACGTCTACTCATCCCATGGGACCAGATTTCATAACTAATAAATTCTCACTAAGAGTCAAAAGCAAGTTGTGGTAACCTGAGACTTCCCAGTTATAACCAGGATGATGTGTTTACAGAGGAAGAAAAGGCAGAAGCTTAAAATAACTGTATGCGCTCAGTGTATATTCTAAACTCATGGAACAGTCTGCTAGTCAGACGAATTTGGGTTGTGTGGTAAGAGAAATATTTAAATTCCTTTCTTATTCTGAGTGCTGTAGAATTTCCTTTAATACAGAAAGACTAAAGCAAATGGGAGAGGCGCTGGTTCTAATAAGAATATTTATTAAGCAGGAGAACCGCTTGCGCTGGTTGCCAGGGCCCCAAAGAGATCTCTCTTCTCTGTAAACTGCAAGAACACCCCTCTTCCAGTGAATTATTGAGAATTAAACAGGACAGAGAACGACAAGGTAAATCTCTTTCTGATCGTCCCAAATTTGTCCCTGCATTTTGCAGGCCACCCACACGTGCATCCCTCACCTCCCTAAACTAGGGGCAGGGATGCACTGAACGTCCTTGCAGCCGGAAGTTTACACGAGGCCTGAAAATTCTGACGTCAGTAATGTTGGAGTGGAGAGAGGTTTCATTTGTGCAAGATGAAGGTGAGAAACAATTTAAGAGTAGATCGTGTGTCAGATATAATAGTGATGCATCCATTGAGGAAAGTGGGCACAGGGAGGCTGCTTCCTTGGTCACATCCGGGGGGAGCCGCGCCCACAGGCTACCTGCAGATCTAGGAGCTGGGCGGGAGTCGCGGAAGCATCGCGGGGGATCATGGGCACACGGAAAGGAGTACTCGGTATTTACCGTTCTTTGTAATTGTGTGCTTCACACCTCTTCTGCCAGAAAGATTTATTGTACATACACACACACACACACACACACAGACACACACACATAGACACACACACCCCGGCATTCGAGAGCCGTTGTTAATCATTTGCCAGCACCGCGTGGCCCACCCACCGGCCCTCCCTCCGCTTCTCCCACACACTCTTTTCCCTGATCTAAAAATAAATTTCCTGGTATCAGAGCAGGGAGTAATCCTATCCAAGTTTCGAGGATCTCGGGTGAAGGAGCCATTGTTTTGCCTTGGAAATCTTCCAGAGACAGAAACGTACCTGTTCACTCCCTCTAGCACCTGCCCGGGGCCCGGCGGCCGGCTGCTGGAGGCGGCGCTTTATTAAAATTTCAGAGACAGTGTTATTTCCGCAGTGTGAGCTCGGCTGTGTGAACGCCGACGGCGGCAGCAACACGCCGTGTCCCGCATCAGCTCTTGGATTCCGCCTGCCTTTCAAAGACTTGCTCAGGAAGTGGCTTGTGGATGCTGCCGAGGCTTGGAATATTTTTGGAACCCCCCCAGCCCCGTTTGGACCTGCTCTCAGGGCGGCTCATAAGGCACCTGAGTGAGCCGGTCTTCCTTCTGGATTTCCCCCCAGATCGTATTATCCAGCAGCATCATTCACTCGATTTACCCAAAACGTTCCCAACACGTTCTGCCTGTTTGTAGAAGGAAAATCCACTTTCAGAGCTAGAATGTGCCACCACGGCCAAGGGCGGCATAGAATAGGACCGACTGGTCTCTAGGATGCAGCACCCTGGCCACACAGCAGAAATGAAACAAATTCTGGAGGAAATTTCAAAAGAACTTGCAAACACTGTTGAGCCGAGTCCTGGTCGTCCGGAGGAGTGACCTCCCACGCTGACAGGCGGTTCGGGGGCAGGGCCGTGCTGACCCCACACGGTCCTAAAGCCGCAGCTGCTTTATTCCTCACCAGTGCTTCCCAGTCCGGGGCTGGACGGGGCCGCGGCCTCCTGAACGCAGGCCCCTGGGACCCCCTCCGGCTCCGCCCTGCGCAGGCAGGCCCAGGTCCAGCAGCTTCGCACGGCCGGGCCCTAATCTCCAAGCTCGATGGCCTCGCTGCTGTGACGGCACCTCCCACACGGCTCCGGATGCCCCTGTGTTTCCCGAGCAAAGGGCCGACTCTCACCGCGCCCTCTGCACAGGGCTCGGCATGGGCCGCCTGGGGCTGCGGTGCCCATGGCGGCAGGTGGGTGGTGCCAGGTGCCGGGAGGACCAGCAGGCCCGGACGGGAAAGGGTGATCCTCGGCCTGGCCGTGCCCTTCCTCCTTCTCTCCGCAGGCCCCACCCCGGGAGCACCCGGCCGCCCTCTGACAGGTGCAGAGGCACGCGGCGAAGTGCGGTCTTCCCAGAGGCCAGGAGCGCTCACTGTGCCCTCTGACCCCGCCGCTGACTCGGCTGTGCGCTGGGCCTTCCAGGGGGCAGGCCCATGGACCCTCGGGCCTGGAGGTCTGCACGGATGTCATGCAAGCCCACGTCCTCCTCCCGCTCCTGGAGTCCCTCCCCAGAACCTTTCTCCAGAGAAAGTGAAGAACACAGCCGTGGGGTGTGGTGGGTGTTGGCCCACCCACCCACGGCCACAGGTGCCCACTAGGCGGCCAGCCATGACCTTGTGTCTTCCCTTCACCTTCATGATGGGTTGCTGCTCGAAGATGTTACCTGTGGGGGAACCACGTTTCAGGGGCCCGTCGTGAGATTTCCTTGCCGGAGCATCCTCTCCCTTGCTCGGCAAAGGTGTTCTGACCACATACTGCTGGGCTCATCCAGGGCGGGTGAACAGGGCACTCACCCCTCCCAGCTTCTCTAACCTCAGAGGCAGACGGCAGAGCATCGGCTGTGTCCTCCCCGGCCCCCCGCCTCTGCGCCCCTGCTCCACGGTGGCCAAGGGGAAGCACCAAACTCGCCATTGCACTTGGTGTCTTTGCTCAGTGCTCTGGAAGGAACGGAAATTCAATGATGTCAAATCCAAAAGTCATTTTGAATTCAAAAGTAGGTCACAGCGGCTCTACCCTGGCTTGTTTCCTCCATCTGCCCGTCTCACGCTTGCCAGCCCCGACCAAGCTCAGGGCGGGTCTGAGGCCGTCCTCTGATGCTTCTCAATCAGCCCTTTGAGCTCTGACACACAGGGAGGGGGCACTCCTTCTGCGCACAGGGTTTGACTTTTCCGCACCCTGCTTCCTTCCTTTAGTGCGTCCCAGGAGCGAGCACAAGCCCTGGGACGGTTGGCCGTGCTGGGGGACGGAGACGGGTCGCTCCCACCCCCACAGCAGGAGAAAGGCTTGTGCACCTTGAACACATGAGCCAACCGACCGCGCGAGCTCAGCCCGAGTTAACAGGGACTCTGAATAACCTGCCCGGAAGGGGAGAGAGACTTCACAGTACCTTCCTGAAAAAAACACCCAAATGAAATGCAGAGCTGGAATGAAGTTAGAGAAATGCACCATCTGTGCTAGCGGAAAATTCATAAAATGAATGCGGTACTTCAAATTATTATCTGGTGTTGGATGGTCTGATGGGAATTTATAATTTAATTCCGCAACGCCAACCTTGAAGTGAGGACGACAGAGCATCTGTGGTTTCCAAAGAAAATCACGTTAGAAGCAATTCATGAAGTGGAGCAGGGACCTGAGGGTCAGTGTCTGGCAACACCTGCCGTGAGTCAGGAGCGCGGGAAATCCTGCGAGTCAAGAAGGGGACAGCCTGGCTGGAAACCGGGTGCAGCGGTCCCGGTAACGCGGCCTGCGTCCTCTCTGGGACGCCGTGGGAGGGATGGTGGCCGCAGTTGGCCCGTGCGTGGCCCTGCGCTGGCTCGGCGGCCCGGGACGGGGGGCGCCGCGGGGCTGTGTGCTGGTGCGGCCCGGGACGCCGTGCGCTGTCCTCGTCTGGTCACCGGAGTTCGTCCGTGGTCCTCAATCTCTGCAGAACGGCCTCATGTCGACCCGGATTTTCAAACTGGGGTTTTCCTTCTCTTTCTGTGACTTAACTGTTTATAAAATGCTTGTTGTATTCGTCAGCTTGGGCCGCCACCACAGAATACCACAGGCTGGGCACCGAGAGGGCAGCGGTGACCCACGCGGGTCCCCGATTGATCGAGGCTCCGGCTGCTTCGGTTCCTGGCCAGGCGCGCAGACGGCCGCCCCCTTCCTGACGCGCTCGGGGTCCCGGGGACAGAGCCGCTCCTTGGGGTCTCCCTCTCTAAGGACAGAAACGCTGCCGCACCGGGGCCACCCAGAGGCCACATTTGACCTTCGTTTCTTTGCCCCACCCCCAAATCCGGCCACCGCGGGGGGTTAGGGCTTCAGCATATGAATCTGGGGGGAGGCGAAGCTTTCGTCCGTTAGACTGCGCAGAGTGAGTCGCTCTGTTAAAGTTGTGAGTTACCGCATCCTTCCTAAGGCGCTGGAGTGGGGGCTAGGCCTTCATTTATTGTCATCTGGGTGTAGCACGTGTTACGGTAAAAGTTGTACGATGCTTTACGGTTTTACAAAGGGAGATGTTTATAGATTTGGGCTCATTTAAAGCTTGGCACAATCCTGTGTTCTTCCTTCCTGCCTTTTCGCAAGGGGGACACTGAGGTGGGAAGTGTCTTTCCAAGGAAGTACAGTCTTCGGCAGTGGGGGCCGGCGCCTGAATCCAGGGCTCCGAGCCCACGTTTGCTCCACTGCGAGGCTTGGCCACATTTATCGGAAGTCTCGGCCGGGCCGCAGGGGTGGAGGCTGAGAGTCTGCATGAGGGTGCACACCGGTCCTGCTCCGAGGACTCTCAGTCTCAGGACAGAACGACCTCGCGCTCCGGGAGCGGCCCGTGAGCCCTGCTCCGAGAGGATCCGAGAGCCGTCTGGAGTCCCGAGGCGTCCAGCCCTCACCCCCTCCCCGCTCCTCCTTCTCCCACCTGCATGGCGCATGCTGCCTGCTGGCCGCCTTACCAGGGGCTGGAAGGGCGCCCGCTTCCCAATTCACAAAGGGCCTTTTCTTTGACGGTGGCTTGAAGACGGCAAATTCCTGCCACATTCCCGAAGGATGAGACAACACCGCTCCAAGAACAGGCGGGAAAGGCTGAAGTAAGAACGGCTCACTTGGCATCCGCCAGAGCCCGGGTCCTGGGCTTCATGTGAGGCGGCGCCGGCCCGGCCGCCGGGAGCTGGGCCGTGGGTCCACCAGGCGGCTGGGGGTCCTCTGCTGCGCCAGCGTCCTGCTGCTTCTTCAGGCAGCCTGGTCACAGACCCAGCCCTCCCGCGTCCCACGTCCTCCTCCTCCACGGTCTTCATGGGGCCCCGTCCATGTTGTGGCGTCCACACCGTCTTCAGGCTGGAACTGCAAGCCACACCCGCAGGGCGCCGTTCTCGCAGCCTCCACACTGCCTCCCGGTCGCGTCTGCCAGAACCGGATTCCTAACCCACCGGGCAGGCATGCCCCCCCGCAGCCCACCTGCCCCGTCCTCTTTCTCAGCTCGAGAGCCTGGGGGCACCTGAGCTCCGCTCCCGGGTGCCCGCTGCCCACCGCCCCATCCCCCGCACCCCGAGGTGCAATACCTCCTGCCCACCGGCCACACGGGCCTGCCGCTGCTCTCCGCACAGAAGGTCCGCCCTTCGGTGGCCTGAGCCGGGAAGCACAGTCAGATGCTGCCACTCCCCTGCTTGTCAGCGAGGACCTCCCACCTCCCTTGGGATAAGCCCCCCTCGCTGCCGGCTCCCCAGCCCAGCGCACAGGCCTGCCCCATGCAGCGCGTCCACACCGGCTGTCCGCGGTTGAGCTCGATAGGCTGGTCCGGCCCCCTGCGGCTGCACCTGCCGTTCCCTCCCGAGAGCCTCGTCCCCCAGACTCACAGCCCGCGCCTTGTCGCCACGCAGGTCTCGGCTCAAGGGCTCCTCCTCGCTCTACCACACTGTCCCCATCGTGCTCTGCTCCTAGATCTCACCAGACAGTGAGAAAGCAGAGCCGGAGAGAGAGGAGGACCCAGGCTGGAATCAAGATGCCATCCCACTGGGGCATCCACACCCTGCAGGATTGTTCAGCCTTAAAGGGGAGGAGATTCTGCCGCAAGCTACCGCGTGGGTGAACCTTGAGGACGCTGTCCCAAGAGCAATAAGCCAGACCCAAAAGGACAAATACTAAATGATTCCACTCCCACGAAGCACGTCGAGAGTCAGGTCTGGACACACGGAAAGGAGACCAGCGCGGCCAGGGGCCAGGGAAGAAGGGGAGGTGGTGGTCAATGGTGACAGTTTCAGTCTGGGGGCTGATGGAGTTCTGGAGATGAGCAGTTGGGGGTGACTGCACAGCAACGTGAATGCGCTTAGTACCCCTGAACTGCGCGCGTGAGAACGGTCACGTGGCAGACTTGGCGTATGAAGGCACACACGCACATACACACACACACACACTCTGGGTGGCCACGGGCTTGGCCCACTCCCGTTGCCCAGTCCAGCACGGTCCCTGCTGTCCCCGGCGTGTTGGGGTCCCCGCGCAGCAGGACCCCATTGCTTCACCCCCAGGCCGCCCCTGACGGTTTGAGTGAAGCCTGAGCTGAGCTGGTTTGCTTTCAGCGGGACTCCGTCTGCAGGTGACCAGCCGCCCCCCAATCAGGGCTCCTTCCTCTGCGTGTCCTACAGCAGACTTGGGGCCAGCGTCTGGTCAGGAGCACAAACTCACGCTCCTGTTTCCATGGCATCCTGGCTCTGGCACGATTTACGATTTTCGTGCGTCGGCCACAGCGCAAGAGACACAGAGAGTGCAGACCCCATTGTCCCCTCCCGGCCCCCGCGCCCTCCGCAGACCTCCCGGTGGGTGGCGGTGACGGGGAGGCTGGAGTTTGCTGCTCAAGGACTAGATTTGCAGGCAAACATCTGCTCACTGGCTGCAAAGGGTGCTTGTGGGTGTTGTTTTCGCCGAAGGAGACCTAACTGTATCTGCTTGTTTGTTTTGGAAACAACTGTTTATCGCATCCACGGAGGGTGAAATTGTTATTTTTGCCTCCGCAGGTTTTCTCAGAGAGCAGCGTTCCCTGAACCGGGCACGGAGTTGCTCTGGATGGTGTTCTCTCTCATGAATTTCCCGGCCGCGCTGGCTTTGCGGCTCGTGTGGAGAACCAGACGGCGGCTGCCACAGCCTTTGGGGACAGGGTCTCTTTTGTCTTTCTCACTTGTACTTGGCCTTTCTTGCTCTTTCCAGAGATGCAGCTTTTCCCAGAAGACTGTATTCCTATGTGCGGCTTCTTGGGTGGCCCTTCCCCACCCCTCACCCCTCGTCCTCGAAAAAGCTGGAATGGGAAAAAGAAAGACACACCCGATCGGACGAGTTCCCTGCCTTTCCAGCCTGCCTGTGCGTGTGCTCAGCACTGCTGTCCCGCATGGCTGCCCGCCCAGCGCCGTGGCGGCCGCAGATCTGCAGGAAGGCAGGGTCCTGGCCGCCGGGTTCGCGGGAACCGGGGATGGCTGGGACCCGGGAGACCCAGGAGCAACCGCAAGTCAGGGGCACCAGGGACGCTGCTCGGAGGCCCCGGAAGACCCGCGGCCCCTGGGGAAACGCAGACGTGCAGTCTGTCGCGGAGAAGCTGAGCGCCTGTCCGGAGGATGCAGGTGTCAAGTCCAATTTCCAAACACAAGCGGACGACTGTCCGACTGACCGGAAGTGCAGACACACATCCCTGCCGCCCCCCGGGCCACAGCCCCCCGTCCAGAGCCCCCTTGCGGGGCCGGATTGGGAGGGACAGAAGCCGAGTCACACAAGAAGTTGCTCTCCTGGCCACATTTTTCAAAAACGACACGTTTTCCAGAAAACATTTTCACGGGCATGTGTTGTCATGACAACTGTGAAGGCCACAAGCGGATGGGCTGAGGGAGGCTGAGCGAGGGCCACACGCAGGCCGTGGACACTACAGAGGCTCCCGCTCCATCCTGCAGGACAGCTCACAGGTTGCTCCCCCACAGCGGGGTCCTCCAGGGTCCTGGGCCCAGCGGGAAGGGGACAGCACAGAGGACGGTCGGCTTCCTCCTGTCCGCCCCCAGTGAGCTGGGCTGCAACTCCCCTGTCCGCAGAGAGAAGGCACGCAGGGACGGGCAGGACTAAGGACTCACTTGCACTGGGCTCAGGCCTGCGGGTTCAGTAAACCCCGGGAGGCCAGGAGGCCCCCATCCACCTCTGAAGGAGCCAGGACCCGGACTGCTGTGAGAGCATGCTGAGCCCCCTTGCAGGTGTCAGCGGGGAGTCCAGAACCTTCTGGCCCCACAGGGTCTAGCGAGCGGTCTGGGTCCCCTCAACCTAGGACATGTGCACACCAGGGACTGACCCGGGAGGGCTGCCTGGCTGGGAAGTCCCAAGTGTTCTCCTCTCCATCTCGTCTGCCCGTGGATGTGGCCCTCTCCTGTGGACATGGCAAGAAGGAGATGCAGTGACCGTAGCCCCAGGTGCAGGAAACTGACCTCCACCCTCTCCCAAGGGATGGGGTGAAGAGCACCAGCCTTGGGTGCTTAAGGTCCACAGGTCCTGGGCCTGCCTCTGGAATGCCCGAACACCCAGACCCTCTCCATGGGGCCGTGGCTACGCATGTCTTATTCCCCAGGATGAGCAGCCGGTCCCCCTGCACCGATGAACTTCCACAACACAACTAAGAGGCATAGATGAGGAGCCCGGTTCTAGAGGCCGCACTCCTTGTGTGTCCACGCTCACACCCCAGCTTAAGACAGACGAGCCACCCGGCCTTGCGGCACCATCTAACCTCGCCGCTTCAGGAACACGCTGGGCAGCGTGTAGCCAGTAAGGGGCTATGGCCTTCACCCCGCTGAAACACGGCTCCCCTCTCTGGGGCCTCCAGCTCTGTGGGATGTCCTATCGCCCTGCTCACTGTCCCTGGGGCAGAAATCCACGAGCACAGTGGCCTGCGGCCATGACCTTTCACCCCAGCCCTGGCCGGGCTGCAGGCCGAAATGTGAGCCCAAGGACTGAAGAGGCCAGGAAGGGTCCCCAGGGGGCCTCGGGGGTGAGCCGTTCTCTACTTCAAAAAAAAACCAGAAGAAAAACAAGCCTTAGCAGATCCAGTGTACTGAGTCTCACTTCTGAGGCTCAAAGCACTCGGTGTCTAAACGGAAGCCTATTCAACAGCTGATACTGAACACAGACCATTTTTCTGACACGACCCTATCTCTGGGGGCTGGCGTCCAATGTAACACAGAGAAGCTAATATGAAACTGGTCAGTAAGGGAATAACCCATTCTTGGAAATTGACTGTGACCTTGAGACCAGGTCTGTTTGTACATTTCTCGGGGGTCCGTGACATGACGGCGTGTTCTGACACCACAGGCCTAGATCCCGAGGGTAGAGCTACACCACAGTGAATGTCCCATCTAGCCTACACTACAGGTAGGAGAATAAAACTAACGATGAAAATAAGTGAATCTGTCTCCAATTTTCAGGGAGAAGAAAATGAAAGAATCCCGGGCGCTGAGGTTCCAACTGGATTGGAAAAGAACTTGGAAAACAGCAAGGCAGTTCCTCTTCTTTTCAGCTGTCCATCCATCACTCATGCATGTGCAACACCATCCACGCACCGGGACCATGGAAACGAGGAATAAGCAGAGGGCTCGCTCTCCCGAGGGGGACCGTCTGAGAGCCATGGAGGGAGGGATGAGCACATAGACGTTTGCAATACTGAACAAAATCGTAGCGAATGCTCATTGAGCTGTAGGGTTTGCTCCCAGCTCTATCCTAAGGACTTCACTTAGAATATCTAATTTCATCCTCATAAGGTGGGAAGTATTACTAGACCCCAGTGTACAGTGAGGAACAAGGCACAGCAAGACGCAGTGACTGGACCTACACTGCATCTCCAGGAGTCCGAGGGCCTGAATTCAATCCCAGGTTGCCTGGATCCAGCACCCATGTTCTGCCCCTACCCCATCCTGCCCACGTAACAGGTGTTTCTCAATTTGATCATCTTCAGGTGATTTCTTGAGCTCTGGGTATATAAGGATGCATAAAAGAGCCATGGTCCCCTGTCTTCATTTTGCTTAAAATTGTGATCTCAAGAGGGCCCCCAGAGATCAGGGCACACACCCTGAAGAGGACCCAGGCCTGCTGCCTTCACCAGAATCCCCTGTCACACTCCTGAGTCCTGCACCAAGCCTCCGATTGATGCTGCTCAGATTTAGAAGACTCGGGGTTTAGGAGAGGCTCCTATCACTCATAATTAGAGTTATCCATTTGGAGGCAAATGTGATTGGGGAAAAATTTGTCTTGGCGAAAGTGCAATTTCCCTGTAAATTCTCCTTTTGGTTCTTGCTCCAGCTCTGCTCCCAAGCCACCACAGACTCGGTCTGGTCCTTCTCTCATAGGGTAACTGTGGAAATCTTTGGGAAAAGGTCTGTATTTATTACCCACCCTTTCTCTTTCCTCTCCATGATAAACATCAGAAATGCCCTCCCTTTCTTCTAAGAACTGGTGTCAGGATTTTATCAGCCGGGCCAGCCCCTGGGGATGAGCTTGAGGTCAGTGATGTTCCCATAAAATGCAGTTATGAACTTGGTCCACGGCTACTTTGGGGAGGCAGTGAACCGTAGGGCAAATATTGCGTGCATTTGCTTATGGACATTTTCCAGGGGAGCCTTACTTAACGGGGTCCATGGCCTTTGAGAATCACTTCTCGAAAAGGAGGTAAGGATTCCATATAATACTCCAGATGTTGCCTGATTACTGTACAGGGTTTGACCTTACACTTCCCCTAAAGAAAGCTAAGCATTAGCATTAAGCAACATTTTTAATGAGTCCAGGGCAGGCTGTGGAGTCAGATGGCCTGAGTTCAAAGCCCAGTGTGTGATTTTCAGCAGATTACTTCATCTCTCCAAGCCTGAGCCTCCTCCTTCGGAAGAATTAAATGAATTATGTGTGTGTGTTCGATGTATATATATTTTTATTGCACACACACACGCACGCTCGTACGTAACACTTGCAAAGATGCATCGTTGACGGTAAACGCTCCTCAGACACTGGCTGTTGTTATTGTAGCACAAAGTCGTTCTGAATTTTGGTCCGTTAAGGCCCCAGATCTCACTGCTTCACTGTGTTGTGTTCTGTGCATTTTCTTTTCTGACTCCACTACTCATGTCCGCACTGAATTTCACCTTGTTGGTATCATCGTGGTTTCAGTCTTTCACATTATGCTCAATCTTGATTTGTCGTTCAAGAATTGACTCTGCCCGTGAAAATATGTATTAGTCATCTTTATCTAAATATCCTGTTTCCCTGATGCTTACACGTACTTTTTCAGCTTGCAGTGTTTTGGGGAAAGGATGCATCTCATGTACAACATGGGTAGTGTTTTTCTCCTGAAAAAGGCGTATTAAGTCAGTGCTAGGTTGTACATCTAACGACATCTTATCGATGAGAAACGCAGCGAGTTATATAGCATTGAACAGGACAGTTGAAGGCTCTGTCCGACAACATCTCTCCAGAGCCTTGGTTCTCAAACTTGGCCCCACACTGGAACCACCTGGTGATTATCAGTGAAAGGGCACGGGAGCTCAGGGCCCACTCGGAGGAGATCCTGATTCGTGGGGACTGATGTTCGCGGAGCTCCCCGGGGGGTGCTGACCAGCAGCCAGAGCTGACCCTCGACTGCAGACGGAGCTGGCGCCTACCCCACCCCCGGCCCCACTCGCTTCCCCCAGCGTCTACAGACCCCACGGGCACCTGCTGCCGGGGTTCGCTGAGAGCTGGCTTCCCTTGTCCATCGCAGACAGAGACATGTTGCCCGCACCGTGCTTTTCTCGTCCGTAGAAAGCCCTCGGTGTGTGCTCCTGGGTGGACCCATGTTGATTGAACCCACTGAGCAGCGTTCTCAGTTTGCTCGCATGGATCCGCGTCCCCAGTGTCCCAGCCGTCGCGATGGCTGTAGGACTGCAAGCTCTGCTCGATTTTCACTGTATTTTGGCAGAAATGAGCAGAGGCGGCAGTGGGGGGCACTGGGAGGGGACTCAGAGCCCGGGGTCTCAACCTGGACCTGCAGCCAACCCAGGACCTTTAGGATGTCACCTGCCCTGGAGACCTCATTTGCCAGTGGGTGGGGTTCTATTACCGACAATAGTTAAAGACCCACCAGTTCCCCGTCTTTTCATTACACGCACTCTGAGCCACGGACTGATCATCCCCTCACAGCCTTGCAGTGTGCGCAAGTCCCGCTGCTCTGTGGCCACAACAGACAAAGGCAGTGCTTCCGAATGTGGGAGTGTGCCCTCGGTGGAGCCCACCGTCATTTGCCCCAGACCAGGCAAGGCCCCGGGCAAACCCCGGGCACGCCATCCCATCAGGGAAGCCAGTCTGGTGGGAACAAAAGGCAGGCGGCCTGGGAGCCCGTTGACCCCGGCTCCCCGTTGACCCCGGCTCCCTGCCCCGCCAGCGCTGACGCAGGGCCACACACACCCGCTGCTTCAGAGAAGTGCCGGCAACAGGCTCCCCAGGGCCGAGACACAGAGGCCGGCCCGCCCGTCCCCGCAGAAGCTCCAGCTTGGCCCAGAACAGCATGCAAATGAGTTCGCGGCGCCCCGTCCGCGTGGGGTCCCGCTGGGCCGCACCTGCTGTCTCCGCCCCCCAGCAGCTTGAACGTCACCAGCAGGTGTTCAGGCCCCCGCACCGTAAGGTGTGTTGCTGTATTCCTGCCAACTCTGGGTCCGGGGACCTGCTCTAGTCTAGCCCCGATTTCTGTGAAACACGCGTCCGGCCTGTTGGGTTCTGGGACTAGGAATATAAAGGGGCAGCCAGGACCAGCTGGGTGGTGGACGGTGGAGCCTCCCCTGACCAGGTGTGACCAGAAGGTAAAGTCACAGACCCACCACATCCTCTGCTAATGGGGACTGATGCATTTAGATGTCATCTGTTACATTGGTAGGAATGTGGCTCAACACACAAAGAGGGTTTTTCCGAGTATTTCAGCTGTGTAACTGTGCAAACAGACCACAGCAAGGCCCACGGCCAGCAAGGAAGCCGTGCACCTGCTCCAGGCCCCACCGAGCTCCACCTGCGGGCACCACCTGCCCCTCTTAGGACAGTTTCACTAATTCCCCCTTTGTGAACTCCTCCAAGGGTGACTTTTTTGCTACAGTATTCAGACTTTTCCTCAGAGCAAAGATTGCAGAGAAATGATAATCTGAGTCAGAAAGATTGCTTATTACAGGTTTGATAAACCAGATTATGTTTATGAACATAATTTTATTCAGACTTACACAGAGAGGAAGCATAGCCATCCATCCCTGTCGGGACATCCTGCAGGCCTCCCAGCGCCCATGGTCCCCTCACTTTCCACCGATAAAGAGAGCCAATTAACCTCACCCAGCTTGAACTGGAAGCCGGGTAAAGGGCCTCCCGTGCCCTCCTTTGGTAGCTCCAGGAGAGAAGTGGCAAGTTACCCTAAGTTACGCTAAGGCCTGCTTCCTCCCTCTTCCCCCTGCACGTTCGAATTCCCTGTGCCGAGCCCCAGCTCCAGAGAGCCTGCAAGAGCCCAGGAGGGGCAAGCCAGGGAGGAGCAGCTTCCCACCCGCCCCACCTTTCAGGTCCCATCCGAGTCCCGGACGGGCTTTCCTCCATCTCCTCCTCCCTAGAAAGAGCCCACACGTGGTCATAACAGGTGCCAGCTGCATGGAAGGCCGTCACACGGGTATCCACTCACTCTCGTGAGTGACAGGACTGGAGCTGTCTTATTCCCGTTGCCCAGAGTGGGACACCGAGGCTCTCCTGGGCGGCAGGTTTGGGAGTCAGGATTCTGCCTGGGCCAGCGAACTCCCGAGATCTGTGTTCACCCTGTGACCCTGCACTCTTCGCCCCTGCAGCTCTCCACCGGCCTCTGCGCCCCTGCGGACTGCTCCTCCCAGGTTCCTAGCACAGCATTCTCCTGTGGGGATGAGCCCAGTTATTCATGCTTGGCTCTCTGCAGCCTTGGTCTCCTCTCCACCAACTAAAGCCTGATTGTATGTCCTTAGCGTATGAATCAAGGCTCCCATCAGAATAGTTACTTACAGGCTGGCCGCAACAGCCCTTCTGTGCGCCCCTGGACCCCGCCTCGCCCCCAGAGCCCTGGGGTCAGGCAGCAGGGACTGCCTCTTGCCTGCCGGCCTGGGGGTGGTGCCCTCCGTCCAGCATCCTGGGTCCCAGGAGGTGGGCCTGTGGCCAGGAGGCTCTGCAGGCCTGACCTTCCCATGGGTCAGGACCCACAGAGGCTTGCAACCCTGCATGATCCCAAAGAGGCTCGGGATCCACACCAACCCAGAGAAAGACGCTTTTGATGGAATTTCCAAAACCTGCAGGGGCTTGCCCCATCCCTGGCACCCTCAGATCCAAAACTAAAGAGGATGTGGGAAAGGATTTGCAGATTCACGTGGGTCGTGAGGCTGGAGAAACTTTCCTATTGAACGCAGTGCCCCTGGGGTTTCCCTTTCCTGCAAAAAATCTCATTGCTGATGCTTCTTCCTATCATTACTTGGGGAGAATAAGAAACACTCGTCTTTTGCTGTTGCCCCGTGAATACATATGCTGTGGATTATTTTTAATAAAACGCCTGAATGTGCTCTGAAGTGAAGCAAAGAGGTGCCTGCGGGGTGAGAAAGCCTCTCACTCCTTGGCAAGGAGCCTGGGCCTTCCTGAGAGTCGGTCAGCGTGAGAGGGTGTACGTTAGAAGCCATGCAAAGGCTGGCTGCGTGTCCTACGAGGTTATATTTTCTCCCACGGTCCTTCATTACCCCTCTTTTAAGAAGCAGAGAGCAGAAAGGACGGAGGGTCTTTGTGGCCGGAGGTGGGCGCTTTCTGAGGGATACCTTCTCCGGGGGGGGGACCGCTCCGCTCAAGGCTGCTAGCCATCCCGCCCCTGCTGCATCCTACGCGGACCCACAACGCACTTCAAACACCCCAGCCGGCATTCCCGGATGCATCCGCAGAACCTGAAGATGCCCAGGTAGATCAGCGAGGCCACCGCCGTGAGCCCTGCAAGCACCAGATCAGCTCCGGACACTGTGTCTGCTACAGAAGCAGAAAGGCCCCAGGCAGCAGCAGAGAAATCAGAATTCACGGGCCGGGTACCCCGTCTGAACGATTCGGGCAAGAGAAGCCGTGCGGTGAAGAGTCACCAGCGTTCCACGCCCTGCGGAATCAGAAGCCGCGTTCCACCAGCGAGGGACAGAGCCAACACTTGCAGACACGCTGTGACTTTAGCTCCTTTTCCCTACCTCCTTGCGCGCTGGCACCAGTTAATAACCTCGTAAGGAACGGACGGGCTTCTCGGACCCCAGCGGTCAAGTCCTAGTGTAACAGGGGCGCCTGGGGGTGCAGTCGGTTAAGTGTCCAACTCTTGGTTTCTCTCAGTTCAGGTCATGATCTCAGGGTTGTGAGATCCAGCCCTGCACTGGGCTCTGTGCTCAGCGTGGGGTCTGCTTGAAATTCTCTGCCTCTCTCTCTCTCCCTCTCTCTCTCATAAATAAATAAATCATAAAAAAAAAAAAAGTCCCAGTGTGATACAGCGGTTAGGAATGAGACTGCCGAGCTTGGCGGCCGGGCCGGGCTGCACCGGAGGGCAACTGGGCAGGTGCCTGGGGGCCCACGAGGAGTGAGCTATCACGGGCAAGGTCGGGGTCATGGTCTCGGGCGGGAGAGGGGCCCTGCCGCCCTGGGACCTGCCTGTTGGTTTGAGGCCACAACCACTGAAGGCTGTGTAATAGGAATGGCAGGAGAGAGATGATCGTTCGCTGAGGGCGTGCTCCGGAGCACCGTAGGGGAGAGAGCCTCAGGAAGAGAGCTCTGAAGGAGAGCTGTGATTCCAGCATTTGGCCGTCTTCGTGCTTCTGGTGGTGCAGCTCACGGAATGTGACCCCTTCACCTGGGATGCAGCTCTGGGTCTTGCAAAAGGACAGGTAGGCCAGTCTGGGAAGAGTGTCCTTGAGAGAAGCAAACTCACCTGCTCGTGCAAGAATGCAGGACCGAGTTCCCCAGCGGCTGCAGGGGACACTAAGTCAGCAGCCCACACCGAGGACCAGGAGGTGAGCAAAGGCGTGGAGAGAGGGGGTGAGCTCCAGGGAGAAGGGCAGGGACCCCAGGGGCAGAAATGGGGGGAGTAACGGTAAATTTACGCCGATAACATGAAGTGGTTCTGGAGTCCTCACAGCCTCCCTGAGCACCTGCTGCGGTCCAGTCCTGCTTTAGGGGTGCGCTGGGGGGAGAAGGGAAAGGAGCAATGTCCACCTGTGACGCAGATGCACGTGGAGCCCCAGGCCCAGGTTGCTAGGACCGGGAGAAGCTGGAGGTCGGATCCGGAAGCATCTAGAAGAACATAAGTCTCCTACTGCTGCCCCCACCACCCCCTTAAAACACATAAATCCTCAGAAGTATTTGGAAGGGCACTAGTGAGCCCACAGTACTGAAGACAGGGCTCAGGCCCAAGGACTGGTTCTCCAGGACGAGTGAGCCTGCAGGCCTGGAGATGCAGGGATGCCTCCCGCGGCCTGTGCTGTGCAGACTGGCTCAGCAAGACGTCCCTCAGGGTGCTCCATCACCCCATGTCCTCGCGGTGCAGGGGGCTTTCTCTCCAGGTGCTCCCGGGAAGCCTCGGGAGGGAGCTCCCACACCGCAGCTGAGCCGTCCCGTTCAGCCCGGGGATCCCAGAGGCTGGGGAGCACTGCAGGGGTGCATCCACAGCTCCAGCTCAGAGAAGGCAAACCGGCTCCCTCCATGCACGGCTCAGTCAGCGCCCAGAGGGAAGACGGAACACCTGACCGTTTCCCAGCGTCATGTTGTTTCTAGGTGATGATGTGATCCACACCCTGAAGATGCTCTGGGATCATTCTCATTCAATGACAAATGTAGCCCAAATCTGCCAAGTGCCTCCAAAGTTGTTTGGACAAAGAAAATTCTTAATAATTTCGTTTTATTAGATTCATGGGAAATATGGACTTGATTCACATCATTCAAAAAAGTGCTTCTGACGGGTACCGAATTCAGCACCCTTGGGAGCTGCTGTCTGAGGCGTTGCCCCAGATCAGGAGGGACTCGGGGGTGCGGTCCATCAACCCCACATACAGGGGGGTCCATCAACCCCACATACAGTGGCCAGAGCCGAGGGTCCTGTCTTCTGCTGCGGCAGCCTGGAGCCAGCCGGGATTTGCGTTGGTCAGCAGCAAACTTACAATTGGGGTGTGTTCGCTCGGCCGCGTCTCGGAGAGTGAGGACAAGAGAGCCTTGTTTCTTGTTGGGCCTGGAGGTCAAGGTCCGCCACGGCGGAGTGTGGGTTTTCCCTTCTAGGACAACTCTCCCATGCAAGTTTCTTCAGCGCGCCCTCCCTCTGGGCATCGCCGTGGGCAGGGACCACGCACACGCCGTGCATCCCAGCCGCGGGAGGAGGCGCTCTGGCGCTCAGCCCGCCTGCCCGGGCTCGAGGAGCAAGTCCTGTGGCCAGCCCTGCTCTCAGCCCCGTCCGCGAGTGTCTCCTGCCCCAGGACGCCTCCGAGCACGGGAAACCGGGAGTGGCACGTTGCTGTGCTAAGGGGACACCACCGGCCACTCTAGTCCGAAACAGAACCCACCGAGTACACATCGGTCACTCCGTCCTGAGAGGGCATCCGCTCACACCAGCTGCCTGGAGGTGGAAATATAACTTTGGACCCCAGTCCCTGATGCAGTTTGAAGCATTCATGGTCGGCAAGAGAGAATCCATGGGAGAAGCGGGGACGGTCACCTCTCTGCTGCACATGTGGAAAAACCAGGAGTCAGAGAGAGCCAGGGGCCACCGACCCAAGTCCCACCACCCCGGGCACCTGCTCTTCTGAGAAAAGATCAGTTCTCATGGCAGGTAAAAGACAGCCTGGGTTCTGAAGTGTGTTGAAGCAAATGTGGCTACACACCCAAACCGTGCTCCTAAACCACACTCGCTGTTACTGCAACAGGACAGTCAGCAAAACTCATGTTTATGCTTTGGAAATAAGTGAGTCTCATTTGGGTACTCAGAATGCACCTGCCGACGTTCAGGAAGTTCTGATGGAAATTAACCCCACACCCGAAACAGTAGAAACACCTGAAAAATAGTCACTTGAATATCTTACAGGGGAGCCTGGGTGGCTCAGTTGGTTGGGCGTCTGCCTTCGGCTCCGGTCGTGACCCTGGAATCTCTGGATCGAGTCCCGAGTCAGGCTCCCTGCTCAGTGGGGAGTCTGCTTCTCCCTCTGACCCTCTTGCCTCTCATGCTCTCTCTCACTCTTTCTCTCTCAAATAAATAAATAAAATCTTTAAAAAAAAAAAGAAAAAAGAAAATCTTACAAAGAAACAGCAACCCTTCACCGAACCAAGGACAGGGTAAGCCGGGGCGTGGAGCACAGACCCTTCACCGCACCGTGGACGGGGTAAGCCGGGGCGTGGAGTGGGGGTGCGGTGTTTGTTCTCACCGAGGGTGAGCGCTTGCCACACAGCAAGGGTAGCTGTGATGACCGTGAATGGTGGACTGCTTGCCTCCATCAGACCTCGAGGGGCCACGCGGGCACCGTGAGCCCACCGTGACTGGGCTCCACCAGCGGGGGGTGTCCCCAGGCCTTCTCCCCCCTGCCCCCGCCCCGTTCAGATCCGCGCTTGACGCGCAGCACAGGATCTGTCTCCAGGAGGACGGGAAGGCCGTGAGCTGGGGGTGAGCGCCTGGGCTCCCGGAGCATCACCGTCCCGCCGACTGTCTGCGGGTCCATCCCTCGCAGCCTGCGTGCCACTGTGCTCACGCCACGGCTCTGACAAACTGCATCTTTTGTTACTGGACCTCGCGTCACGCCTCTGTGTGCCTCCACCTCGTGCCAGGCTACACCCAGCAACTTGCTATGATTCTCTGGCTTCGTGTATTCCTGAAGGTCACACATCCCTGGCGCTCCTGGTCCTCATGCGTAGATTCTGTCTCGTGTCCTTGCCCGACCAGTCTTCCCTTCCTTCCTCTTCAACAGGACGAGGTGGGAAAGAAGGGGCCACGGGCTTCATGGGTGCTCCAGGAGCCCCAGGAAACACCTTTCCCTGGAAGTCTATTCAGCAGCAGAAGCAACCCACTCCCCTCTGACTTCCCGAGAGAGGCTCCAGAAGCACCACCCAGTACCTCGTTCTGGTCTCTCCGGAAGAATCTGTCTTCTTGAGGGCAGAGCCATAGCTTGCAGGCGGCGGCCAGTGCTGGGTTTAGTACGTGATATGTATTGTTTCGGTTGACCAGCCCCCAACGCCCACCCTTTGCCCCAGAGTCAGGCGCCCAGGAAGCCAGCGGGGCCTCCTTGCCTCGGTCCACACCCGGGACCTGGAGGACGGCAGCGTCGCACCCCTTCCCTGCATCGGTCCCTCGTGACCTTGACAGCAGGACAACCAGAAAGGGTGCAGAGAAGGGAGGCCCTCTCCACACAGCTTCACCTCACTTACTTCCGAGAGCAGGAAAGATTTCAGTCACTGATCTAGGAAATAACTGTGTGTGTGTGTGTGTGTGTGTGTGTGTGTATGTGTATACACGTGAGGGTGTGTGCATTCGAGTGTGTACATATGAGTGTGTTTGTGTGCAAATATGTGAGTTTCACGTGTGCATGTATGTATTCACATGTGTGCACACTGGTGTGTGCATCAAGTGTGTGCACTCATGGCTGTACATGCAAGTGTGTGTTTGTGTGCGCACATACATGTGGGTGTCAGAGGGCACACGTGAACTCTGCCATGGGTGTACGTGCAATCATGTGTGTGCACATACATGTGTGTGTCAGGGTGCACACATGAACTCTTCCATGGGTGTACGTGCAAGCATGTGTGTGTGCACATACGTGTGGGTGTCAGAGGACACACGTGAGCTCTGGCATGGGTGTATGTGCAAGCGTGTGTGTGTGCACATGCGTGTGGGGGTCAGAGGGCACACGTGAGCTCTGGCACGGGTGTGCGT
>NW_022589712.1:2001562-2067671 GCF_004348235.1 Phoca vitulina | reverse complement strand
TGTGTGCACATACGTGTGGGGGTCAGAGGGCACACGTGAGCTCTGGCGGCGCAGCTGCCCGGTTCCCCAGGACGAGAGCGGACAGTGGCCGCCAGTCTCCATTTTAACCATTGGGCTCGCTGACCGCCAGAGGAAGAGAAATTAAAGCTACACCATGTCCTGCCTTGTCGTTCGAGTTTTGCTCCAGTTTGCTGGACTTGTATTGAGATCGCTGCTTTCTTTAGTGGAGTGAGATCTGGGTCTTGTGATCACGTGTGAAGCACGTCCTCGGTGAGCAGGACGAATGCTGGCGGGTCGCAGGACCAACGCGGCCCACAGGCTCCTGGTGGGGAGGCCACCTTGAACGCCGCCAGCACGCCGGGGACCCCGCAGGGGTGGGGGGAGGGGCAGACCTTGCAGGCTGCCTCCCCGGAGAGAGCTCCGTTTCCAGGAGGAGAGAGGGGAGCCGGGAGAAAGCAGCCGATGCTGCTTTGCACTCGAAGAATCAGGAAGACGTTCAGAAAATCAGATCAGCAGTCTGGAGAGCCAGCCCAGAATGAAACACAGGGTCATGTGTGCTGACGTGTCCTGGAGACCCCACCGCTCCTGAATTTCCACTCCCAGCCCTGCGCCACCGCTAGGTAGATGCACACGTGCAGAGACCCCAGGGAGCCCTCTGCTCAGGACGCGGGACCTTCCAGAAGGAAGAGCCAGAGGAAGCAGCAGTCTGCCGCGTGGGGAGCCCCAACCCCCATGAGTGTGTCCGCGTAGAGACCGTGTCTGCACATCCGAGTGGGACAGTCTGCGTGGCTCGAGGGCACGTCCACACGGCGCGCTCACGTTGTAAGGGGGCCGCTGGTCCCTCACTCGGTGGTGCCGGCGGACCAGAGCCTTTGCTGTCAGAGGAGGTTGGGTCTCCTCTCCCGGCTTCTGCACCCCTGGGTGGAAGCACTGGTCCCACGTCTGGAGTTTGGCTGCCGTGAGACACTCCTCTCCTACAGAGGAGGGGGACTGTGCCCGGCCAGAGCTCCACGCCACCCCTGGACCTTCTGTGAGGGACACCGTGCACAGCGGAGGCTGAGCTTGGAAACGCACATCCACTGCACGCGATCAAGTGCGGATGCTCGGGACACGCCACCGTTGTTGGGACGGAACCCTCCAAAAAGCAAAGTGGCTTTGGGCCTGGAGTTGCTGTGATCAGGAAGCACGGAGGCTCCAGGTGAGTGGGCAGCGGGCGTCCCGGCAGGTCACTCAGGACCGTCGGGCGCCGGGAGGACGAGGAGCGTGTCAGGTCCATCCACACCTCCTCTCTCCGACACCCCTGCACCTTGTAGGATACCATGAGTTGCTGGTCACGAGGCTGCCTAAAAGGACGACGGAAGGCAAACAGGATTTATAGAAGAAAAGTTAGACTGTTTGTCACCTTCGTGTTGGGCACGAGGGTCTAGCCAACGTGTCTCTGGTCAGTTAACGGGCACCACGCGGCCGCTTCAGGCTGCTTACTGGCCCACATCTAACCATCCTAACATTTGGTTGAGTTTCCTCGAAAGCTTTGTTTTCCCTTCATTCGGGCTCTGATCCTGAGACCTTCTCCTAATCAGAAATCAGAATTACGGAGAAATCTCCTGTTCTGGAAGAACATTTCCTCATTGGCCCAGCAGCTCCAGGAGGGTGGCTCCAGCCCTAGGAAGCCCTCCGGTGGGCAGCAGAGGCGGGTCCATCCTCATGGGGTGCCACCTGCATCTCCATGGCAACGGGGTCGGCGTGGGCAAGTCCACGCGGGAGAACCACAGCCATTGCTCTAGACTCGTGGGTGCGCGTGAAGATCTTACAGGTAAGGAGGCCAGGCCTCTGCATCCTGCTTCCGCCAGGCTCCGGGGAGACAGGGCTGTGACCAGGCCCCGGCCGACCCGACACGCCACAGCGGGGTGGGACAGCAAGTCCGGGCAAAACCCCACAGGCTCAGGCCAACAGTCCAGGAGCAAGGGGCCACTACTCCTGCGATGTCTAAGCGTGGAGTGTCCCGTCAGTCGTGAAAGGCAGGTGGTGCTGCCCTCTGAGTCTCTGGGCGATGTGCGTAGAAATTAAGTCAGTTTCCCTGGCCTTGCTCCCCTGGAAGACGCGCAAGACTGCAGAGGCCCCGAGGGTGGGGGCAGAGCCCTCTTGCCCCACTGCGCTCAGCCGCGTGCAATCCCGTGCAGCCCCAGCTCCCGACCCCACAGGCCAGAAAACAGGAAAAGTCATTATCAGGCACCAGAAGGATTTTCCCTGTTAGTGGGATCGCTTCGCACACGCATCTCAAGGGCGTAGCTCCAGGCTCTTTGGGATTATCTACGGACATCACTGCTGCTTCGCCAGATGGGGACGTTTTTGCAAACCTGACTTTCACTGACCACTAAGCCACCCACCAGATGTCCCCGGTCAACGGTGAATAAGAGGCCTCATGTGGAAAATCGCTTGCTGTGACTTTGGAGGATATTTTGTGCAGCCGAGAGGAGGCAGAGGTGGGCACCTCTTGGAGCGCTGCTTCCTGGCCCCCACCCCGACCCTTCTTGATGTGTCTTGTGAGGTGGCGAATGGTTCGTCTGCTGTGAGTCAGCCTTGCTTCCGAGCCGCTGTGCGTGCGTCTCAGCCCAGCGCGCTCTGGGGCCTTCCCACTGTGCATGGCGGTGGGCACCATCCAGGAAGACAGTTCATGGCCCAAACCAGCCTCTCTGCCGTTTACAGGGTCATGATGTGCTCTTGAGACAGCCGTGGGCACCAAGCTGGGCGTCATCTGGGTGACGTGTCAGATGGGAGCAGCTCTGTTTTCTTACACTGAGCTTACTGCCAGTTTCTCTAAAGGCCAAAGGTCAAGTTTAAAATATCACGCTGTACACTTGGTCTGAGATCACCTTAACAAAATTAATTCATATTATTGTCCTTATAAAGACACTAAGGCTCAACTATTCTAAATAAATATTCTAAATACAAGTCTCAGATACAGAGAGAGGACCTCATTCCTATATATCAGCTGTCTCCCCCACGTCTGAGCTTGCGTGTTTGTTCTCAAAGCTGTGATATCTTTGGAATGGCCTTCCAACATCAGGCCAGCAAACTGTCTAACTTCAGTCAATAAAACCTTTCCCGAAGCATTAGGGCCCTAGTCCTTGGAGGCAGTAAGAAAGAGCGACCACAAGTCCACTCGCAGAAACCGACACGAGTGACCCCCGGGCAGAGACACTAAATACAAACTCCCGCAGAAAGAACCGTGAGCCGTGGGGGCTCGAGGAACCCAGACTTCTAGCACGGAGGGAGATGTCAACCTGGGGAGGGCCCCTGACGGAGGACTGAGGGGATCCCACAAAAAGCCCTGGGAGAAGGACCACACGACCCAGCTCCCCACCGCAAGGAACCCCCACAGAGAGCTGACAGAAAGCACAGCTTACAAATTAGGAATATGAAGCCTTCGGGCCGCGATTTAAGGGGACAATTCGAATATAGTCCAGGTAGATAGAAGCAGGAAAGGAGACACAACCATGACAGCCTTGGTGGGAGAACAGGCTGGAATAGAAGCTCCCCATTCGAAGGGAATGAAGGGAACGGACAATCCAGCCAGGATCCTATAAAATGTCCTGGGGAGAAAGCAGGGGTGGGGAAGGAAGCAGCCTGAGGAGGGAGCAGGGGGAGGGAAGTGAGAGGCCTGGGGAGGGAGCACGGGGGAGGGAAGGGAGAGGCCTGGGGAGGGAACAGGGGGAGGGAAGGGAGAGGCCTGGGGAGGGAGCAGGGGGAGGGAAAGTAGAGGCCTGGGGAGGGATTAGGGGGAGGGGAGGGAGGGGCCTGGGGAGGGAGCAGGGGGGAGGGAAGGGAGAGGCCTGGGGAGGGAGCAGGGGGAAGGAAGGAGAGAGACGGGGTAACAAACTGGTACTAACAAACCAGGAGAAATCCGGGGGAATACAACTCAGTCCAGGAAAGAGTAGGTATTCTTAAATGAAACTGACATCTGGGCAGAAAGAAACAGAAAGAAGGGAAAAAACCAAACTGGCTTCAGATTTGTCCTGAAGACACCCAAATGGGAAGAAACGATCGGCACACAGAAATGAGGGGAAGACCACGTGAGCCACGTCAGCGTCCTTGACACGTGGGCAACAGAGTGACTCCATCAGACACCGAACCCTGGGGATGAGAGCGCTCAGGACGCCGTCCTTAAACATCTGCGTGACGTTCATGTGGCCCCGTGAAGCCTGAATGAAAACCCAGAACTCACGTCTCTCCTCTGCTCCCCTCTTCTCCCTGTTCTTTGATTTTCCTTAAAGATAATTATTCACTACCTGTCTTTCTTTCCTTTTTCTTTCTCGACACAGGGACCAGTGCCAAGAAGGCGATTGGGGCTGACGAGAAGGTTCCAGACTCATCAGGTCTTTCTGAAAGACCAGACAACATAAAAGGAGTTCCGTTGTAGAAGTGACAGAGACGGCTGCCGAAACCGCACCTCCTTCTGCCCCAGTAGCAGGGCCGTAGGGGAACCACACGGCCAGGCTTGCACCCGCACACCTCGCCGCTCCGGAGCGCACGAGCCCCGTGACCCAGTTCTCAGGGCGACACGGGACTGGTGGGTCCCGAGAGGAAAGCTCTGCCCTGGGCCTGCGCTGGGGCCCTCCCCCTGGAGGTCACGTGTTGAAGGAGGCAGCCCCCCCCCCCACCCCCCACCCCGGCTTCGCTTGACGCCTTCATGGAGCAGAGTTACTGCAGTTCTGGAACGTTCACCTGGGACTGCTAATTGAGGTGTGCACACGCTTGTTGCTGTCGCTCTTGAAGTCCTGATAGTGTTGGATACTTGGGAGATGGCAACTTAGACTTTACCCTGCACAGATGGAAAAGTCAATGCCATGAGCTACCCGTGACTTCCCTGTAATCCAAGGGAAATGCAGCCGGGAGCTTAACATGTCCCTGGGTGGGAGAGGAGCCCTCAAGGTCACCCCAAGCCAACCAGTTTCTCTATCCCCACCCACACTCACATTCTTCCTGAGAAAACCTCCTCCAGCCAACTCGGCAGACCTCGCCCCCACCCAGAAGAGTTGGCTCCCGAGTCAGAAGCACCCACAGCAAAACCCCATCACCAAAGACAATGTCTACAGAGTCGAGAAAAGGAGAATATAGGGAAGGAAAACAAAAACCCAATGACTGTATGAAACGAGAGATCAGATATAAGTGAATTAGAGAAAATCACCGAGAACGGAGCACGGAGGCCAAGAGAACATAAGAGACGAAGAGACGTGGTAGATACGGTGGTGACCCCATCTGCGTGGAGACAGCACAGACCCCACAGGTTAGGGGCTCAGTCCCACACGCACTGCCCCCCTCAGTGCTGCCACCTCTGCTTCCAACCAGCTGGCTGAGGACCGGCGGTTCCCACGGCCCCGGCTTGGGTTTGACTAATCTCATTCACCGGCTACAGCAGCTCACAGAACCCAGAAAACACTGCACTTGCTCGATTACTGCTTTGCTGTGAAAGGAGGCAACCAGGAGCAGCCCGATGGAAGAGATGCCCAGACCAGGAGCGTCCATGGTCTCTGAGCCCATCACTCCCCCCACATCTCCGTGTCCACCAACCACACAGTCACCGTCAACCGCTAACTCCATCCCCAGCCCCCTCCCCTCTCTGGAGGCTGGGGGTGGGGCTGAAAACTCCAAGCTTCTGAACACGGCGGCTCTTTCTGGTGACCACGCCTCATCCAGGAGCCATCCAGAGTCGCCTCAATGGGACGAGAGATGCTTCCAGTGCTCCTGCCCCTTAGGGATTCACAAGGGTTTCAGGAGCTCTGGGCCACACACCAAGGTCAAAGACCAAATATTGGAACAATAGAAAAGACATACTACCACCAAAAATTCCAATAATTTAACTGACAGTGGGATTGACACCAAATTTCTCAGGAAACTGTGCTGAGCTGCACTGTTGCTCAACAGCGAGAGATAGAAAGTCATTTCCAGACAGAGACTGAGAGCTGACCACTCGTAACCCCCACCGAAATGGCCAGAGATGCTCACCCGGTGAGCAGAGAATTAGAACCAGAAGGAAAAATAGGGTCTGGTAGGAATGATGAGCCATGAGATGTATACAAATAGTGACAAATGTAATAACCGTTGATGGTGAAGATCGAGAACCATAGCAACAATACGGAATTAGACCAGCGACAAGGAGGAGGGGCCGTGGAGGCAAATGCGCAAGCGCGCCCCTGTTCTCGCATCCTCCAGAGGGGTTGATACTATTTCAGGTCTTGTTGGGTGGGACGGATTGGCTAAGATGTTTAGCGTAAGCGCTACAATAACAGATACAGAACTGTAACTTGTAGCCTCGGGAGGGAAAGGGGGACAAGGAAAAACAGACCATTTCAATAAAAGAACACTAAATCTGGAGAAGGCAAGAAACACCATGGCAAATAGAAATACCAGAGCAGGACGGCCGCAGCGAGTCCAAACAGATGAGGAGCCCCGAAGTATACAGAGTACACCCACCTGTGACACCAGACAGCAGAGTCAGAGCCCGTGTTCTCACACGGTGCCCGGAGGAATCATCGGGAAACGGGCTTCCAGAGCCTCGCCACAGATCACTGGCGGCAGATCAGACTTGAAACCTGGGAACCGGTGCCCCAGAGCTTCTAATTCGGATGGCGGTCAGAGCTTCTAATTCACGGCGCCTTCAGAGATGCCCAAAACACGGAAGAAGAGAGGACATCTCGGGTCTTGCATTTGCAGGGTCTCATGCAGGGGAGCTCGTGCTCCAGGTACATATTCAGAAGAACGCTCCTTTCACAGGGTATTCTCCCCTGTCCTGGGAGGGTGGGCCGTGGGGAGTAGGAGTCTCCCCGATGGGGGCTGCCCGGGCGAAGCGAAGCCTTTGCTTCCTAGGAGGACCCGGAACGCTGCCCACCCCTGCATCCTCCCGTGGTGGGGGCGAGGGGGGCTTGTGGAGCCCACGGCCACGTGGACAGTGTCTCAGATGTATTACTAAGCAAAAAAGGTAACAGAGTCACATGTATAACAGGATCCGATTCTTTTTTTAAGATTTTATTTATTTGTCAGAGAGAGAGGGGGGAACACAAGCAGGGGGCACGAGGCAGAGGGAGAAGCAGGCTCCCCGCGGAGCAGGGAGCCCGATGCGGGACTCGATCCCAGGACCCCGGGACCATGACCTGAGCCGAAGGCAGCCGCTTAACGACTGAGCCACCCAGGCGTCCCTAACACGATCCAGTTTTCATGAGAATTCATACATGGGCTTTGTTTCCAGTTAGGCGCGGAGAAGGAGAAGCAAAACAAGAAGGTTGTTCGCCAGGCGCTGACCGTGGTTCTTGGAACGGACGTGGGCAGGGCCGTGGATATTATGGAAATGTGTATTTTCCCATCTTTTCCCACTATTGTTTCATTCTTTTTGACTAGCTTGTATGTATTGTACAGAGAGAAAAAAGCAAAACAGTGAGGGTGTTTTTTTAATGTAAAGGTTTCTTTATACGAATTTTAAAATTGCTCTTGTTCTTTTTAATAAGAAAGGATTTACCCTGACACCTCGGGCGTTGACTGGTATGTTTATCCACCCAGAATCTTCAGGATTACCTCCACTGCTACCCAGCGGAACAGCGCCAAGTTCTTGCTTCCTTTTTTATTTTGTTCTTTTGGTCTTTCTTGGGGGGAAGAGGGAGTGGGGGCTGTGCAAGACACTTGGCAAAGATTTCTCTTTGTGTTGGGAAAGAATTAGCTTTGAATATACACTACAGGGTATTTTTATTCATATAATAGCACTCAGAAATCCAAAACTGATTGGAATTTTCATAATATTTATGTACAAGTTGTTTTTACTACAATAGGGAAAACTAATGAGATCATTTTTTAACTTCTCCGTGCCCATCACAGTCTTGTGGGACATCCACCGTGTGTATTGTGTGTGTGTGTATTGAGTGGACAACAGAGGACACCCACGTGGTCATCAGCCGTCGGTACAAGGGTTCGTGCCCTTGGGCGGCCATCCTGCAGTCCCAGACCACCATCTGTTTTTCTGTGATGCCATCTGGCTGATGGATGAGCCTCCGTTCTGGGCTGTCATCCCGAGTGTGGATGGCCTTACTCCCGCTCTAGAGATGCTCTGTCTTTTTTCTCTCTTTCTTTTTTTAGGATTTAGGATTAATAGCCATTCATTTCCCACAGGCCCCGGCAATGGGTACCGACGAGCCTCCCGTGCCCGTGGCCCTCTCTGCGGGATTCCGATGCAGGCCCTCCGTCTGGAGAAGGAAGAACGGCCCTGTGTGGGGGTCATGGAAGGTCTCGAGCACGTCACAGTCACCATCGAAATCAGTGCCTACTGTGGGACTTTAAGATAATGAGTCTTTTCCAGGTCACAAAACTGAGACAGCAAGCTTCCCAAGGCCCCGGGGCCAGTCTGCGCCGGGCTGGGCTGAGCTGGGAACAAAGCTGTTTCTGGAGGCTGGCGGCGTGGGGGACAGGGTTGTGAGTGTGAGCAGTCTGGAGGGGACTAGTTCACACACACCTCCTGCAGGACAGGCTCTAACTGCCTGGCCAGATCCCTGTAGGCGTCTGGTGTAAGACGCGCCAGGGCGTGCCAGGCGGCGACCAAGAAGGATGTGATTGGCAGGAGCTGCGGCTGGGAGAAAGGGACCGAGTCCAAGAGAGCCGGTGAGGCAGAGCAGGAAGCTGGGGTACGGTGACAAAGGACGCCCCACTCCAGGGACTTGCCGGGGCCGTCCTGGGGAAATGCCACGCAGCAGGGTCCGGCGGTGTGGAGGCAGACGTCCCCTTCCTGTCTCCGCCGCCAGAAGCTTCCCCTGCGAAGGCCACCAGCAGGTGCGAGAGAATCCCCTGGTTGCTGGGCACCCACGTCACCTGGCCCCCTTCGCTGCCAGGGGCACATCCCCCTCAAGCTCAGGAGCCCACGCTGCCTGCACCCCTGCCTCCCTGCTCCCCCGGTGTGCCGAGGGGCTGCATCATGGGAGGCGGACCCACTGGACCCGGCTTTGCAGGACGCAGGCTTTCACAAGCAGCCCTGAGGCTGGGTGGGAGGGGGGGAGGCCGCAGGAGACCCCTGCCCTGTGCCCTCTGGACCCCCAGAGCCTGCCTGCTTTCAGGAGCACCTGTCCCTTGGGCGTGAGGTGCCAGCCTCCAGGGAGCCGGCTCTCTGGTCTCCACCACTGAGAGCACAGAGGAGCCGTGCGAGCCCTCCGCCCGCCGCTCCATCATGCCTGCCTCCCCCCTGCTGACACAACTGAGGTTCTGTTCCCATTCTGTCCCCTCCTTGTCATCATAACCTTGCCCTGCTGGGGCTTCCTTTCCCGGGGCAGGAGGTAGGCTGGGCAGCCTGGGCGGGGGTCTCCACCCTGCTGTGCGTCACACCCCGCCGGGGGCTTTGGTGGGCTGGGACTCGGGGCTTCGCCCTGGGCTTGGGATCCAGGACGTCCTCCGGGCCCCTGCAGGCGCCTCATCTGGGCACAGCCCGGCTCGCCGCAGAGGATCAGCGGCCCTCGGCGTCTGACAACAGGGCAGACCAGCCCCGGGAGAAAGAGCCGAGCCCAGTTAAACCACTGATTCATGGCATCCACGTCCACGCCCACCCTGCACTTCCCGTTTCCTGGTGTGTGAGCTAATACATTTCCTTTTCTCTTTTAAAGCCGTTTGAGTCAGAGTTTCTGTTTCTTGTAGCTGAAAGTACCACCTATTTCCTTTCATGGCTAAAATCCATTTACCCGTCATCCTGGAACCATAAAATCAAGTACACAAGAGCCAGACAAGGCCTTGGGGATGAACCGCCCCACCTCGCCCTGACCTTCACTGTGGCAGGAACCCAGACCAGGGCGCCTGTCCCCACTCTGCGTCACCCATGGACAGAAAACCCACGGACATCTGCTTAGACCTCAGTGTCTCTGTTTTAAAATATCTTTCTTGAGAACGATTAGCACATCGAAGTGTTATTTCTTAGGCCTGTTACAATATCCTGTCCACGATTTCTGTCTCCACAGTGTGGAGATTAGGACTGGTACAAATACAGCCCACCTCACCTTATCGAACCCCCAGCTGGGGTAAGGTAACAGTCAAACCGTGGCAAGTACTTAGAAAAAATATGTGCAAGGATAGGCAAGTTAAGATCATCTTAGTCTCTAGGGCATGGCACTGTATGCCCGAATACAACGAAGCCGTCTATAAAGAGTTTCAATTTAAGGAGAAAACTGTGATCCTCAAACCTCAAAGGCAGTCGAATTTTGATTCCTGTGTAAAGACAGGCTTGTATATTTAAAGCTTAGCCTTGTCCTTTGAATTCTTTTTAAAAATTATATTCTTGTACTTAGAATTCTTTTTTTTAAAGAGAATTTAGTTGGGGGCGCCTGCGTGGCTCAGTCGGTTAAGCGGCTGCCTTTGGCTCAGGTCATGATCTCGGGGTCCTGGGATCGAGTCCTGCTCAGCTGGGGGCCTGCGTCTCTGTCCCCCTCTGCCACTCCCCCGACTTGTGCGCTCTCCCCCCGCCCCCCATCAAATAAGCAAATAAAAATCTTAAAAATAAATAAATAAAAAAAAGAATTTAGCTAAAAGCAACAGGAATCATGTCAAATCCGTATGTGGTCCTGGGACACCCTGGGACACCCCACAGCATGTCCCCAGTCAGTGAGGACGTGGTCACCCTCCAGGACAGGACACCAGGGCGGAGGGGACCCCAGGCCAGGCCCGGGGGCGGAGCCAGGCTGGGACACGCTTGGCATGTGGAGGCTGACACGGCACCACGTGGCCCCTTGTTGCGCCTCTGGAGACAGCCCGCGGGGGCTGGGACCCCTGAGAACCCACCCCAGAAAGGCCCTCCCAGCCCCTCCCCAGACGTGTGAGGTGGGGGTGGCAGCAGCAGGGGCCTCCCGGAAGTCACCCCACAAACACGATGATGATGCAGAGGGTTCAGAGAGGGCCCTGAGGAGGGGACATTTGACCCACAAAGTGGAGGGACGTTCTTGCTCTTGGAGGAGCTTCTGGAAGTTTCCTGAGGTCTTCCTTCAGGAGCAGGAAGAGAGTGAGGCTGTGTCCGTGGGGGAGTCAGCAGTCCCACCAGGAATCCTGACGGCGGGGGTCGTGTGTCCCACGCAGCCGGCCGCCAAGTCACCTTCCAGCACAGGTGCCCTCAGCAGCTCGGGGCCTCGTCCTGGAGCCCTGCAGCGCCCAGGGGACTAAGAGACTGCCTTCAGATGCTTCCCCACACTGGGGGAGAATCCCCGCACAGCCCCGCCAACAGCACCTCGCGTTTCTGTGGCCACAATAGGCCCAGAGCCCCTGGGACTCATAAAACATCCGGACAGTCACCAGTGATGCATTTGGGGAATGCGGGCTCCGGGAATCCCCTGGAAATCTTCCCACCTTCCAGAGATGATACCTGAATGGCTGTGGCAATACCCCAGAGTCGACCCAGGCCTCTGCCCCGCTCCACCCCAGCCCCCAGCTGCTGGCCTTCACTCCCGGGGAGCACGGCACACAGCCCCCGACGCCCGGAGCACCAGCATTTTGTCCAGGTGGCACACTTCCCGGCTAACTGCTTGGAGAGCACCTGCTGGGCTTCAGTTTGATGTTTCTTTCCTTCCAGGATAACAATGTCCACAACTTCTCCCGGACATTCCTTCTGTGGCTCAGCTCCAGGAACAGACCAAGGGAGAGAACACGTGGCATCTGCACAGAGGCCAAGAACAGTGTCTACTTTTCCTGCTGTCCCCACAGGGCCAGGAAGTGGAGGGCAGGGCCTTCGCCTAGGTCAGTCTTGACTTTGTGTGAAGACTTGGGGAGGAAAGCAGGTCTCGGAGAAGTCGAGAAATTTGGCCAAAAGTATAGGGGCTGGGACTTAAACCAGGTCATTCTGACCCCAAAGACAGGGCTCTTCACATCAGTGAGAGAAACAAGTAAGAGGTTGGGGCGATTAGCATCAGTAACTCTGATTTTCCAGACTCTGACCTGGAGAAAATTGTGCAAATAATACCTAGGGTATCCCCCGGAACTTACTCACTCACGTTCACAGAGCATTGCTCCGTACTTGGCACCAAAGGGGTGTGATTGGGTGCATGAGATCATGCAGCCCCTGGTTTTAAAAGCTTGGGAGCTCATTGAGAACCTAAAACAGGCATCTATTAAAACCACAGTAACATAAAAGCGAAACAAATGGCAGGTGCCCAACCAGGTGGTACAGGTGTGGTGAAAATATTAGCTCATTACAAATTGGGGCACAGGGCCTCACCGAGAGCCCCTTTCCTGATGTGAGAGTTTATTCATATGAAACCTCCTTCAAAGACATACACGCTCCAGGACTGGCCTTCAGCCACAACAATGAGGTATGGGGGGGGGGGGGCCCGGGGGCACGGGGAGGTGATCTAGAACCCACAGGAGTAGAGCAGAGCATGGTGGGGAGGCCAGGCGTGAGGGCTCATAGGTTCTGGAGGGGAGGGACCAGAAGAGAGGACTGTGTCCCATTTTGCCCCATATTCCAAGTGGCTCATAGGGCCTCGGGCCCCCGGAGACCGCCTTATGTGTTTCTTAGGGAAACGCATTAACCGCGTGGGGTGAGGCAGAGCATGGCAGTCCTGGGACCAGGAAACACAAGGACATAGGCAGCAGACTTAAAGCCCACTGGGTCTGTGCAACAGGACCGTCCTTTTGTCCATCTGTCCTGAAGGCATGCTCTGGGGACAAAGTCTTGAAATACCCCAGTAGGCTAACTCAGAACTAGTTAATGACTACCTTTTTATATATAACAAGCTTTCTTTTCTTTTTAAAAAAATTTTATTTATTTATTTAGAGAGAGAGAGAGAGAGCACGCGTAAGTGGGGTGAGGGGCAGAGGGAGAAGAAGAGAGAATCTCAAGCAGACTCCACACTGAGCACGGAGCCCAATGCGGGGCTCAATCCCACAACCCTGAGATCATGACCTGAGCCAAAACCAAGAGTTGGACGCTTAACTGACTGAGCCACCCAGGTGCCCCCTCACAAGCTTTATTTTCAAAAAGAGTGTGTCGTTTGGATTAAAGGGGAGAGAAACCTTGAATCAGCCCAGGGGTTATGTGACAACTTGGCCGGGAGACCATTAGAACTGAGCTGGACGGCCACTTCCCCAGCATGTGGGAGGCCATTCCCAGGGACCATGGAGGTCAGGAAGCCATTCCCAGGCTTGGAAGTCTGTTCCTGAAGGAACAGGTGAGTTGGAAGGCCATTCCTGGGGAAACAGGTAGGTCAGGAGGCCATTCCCGGGGGAACAGGTGGGTCAGGAGGCCATTCCCAGTGTTGAAGGCCATTCCTGAGGGAACAGGTGGGTGGGAGGGCCCTTCCCGGGGAACAAGTGGCCCACAGCAAACCTGCCCAGCCTGCAGTTCTGGCCCGTCAGGTGAGGCTTGAGGTATCCCTGTCGGCTTCCCGCTGGAGAGGCTTATGCTCAAGAGTGCGTGCCTCCCTGTGGCTCCAGTCCCGTCCCATTCCCTGTCCAGCTGGAACGATGGAAGCATTCACTGGAGATTCCTCCCAACACAAGCGCTTCACAAACCCACAAGTGAGAACCGCTGAAAGGACTGCGCTCCAAAGCTCACACACTAGCACCCTTCACCTGCCCCCACCCCCCGGCAGGGGCGCTGCCCCAGGGCCTTTGCACTCACGTGCTGCTAAGCTGGGGCTTCCTCACAGACTTTGTCACCTCCTTGCACCACACTGGAGGCACGCAGCCAGCTGGCATGGAGGACGAGGAGTCTCCTTCTCCACGTTTCGAGGAAAAGCTATTAAAGGCACATGTCGAGCTCACAGAGTGCTCACCATTTGGAACTTGCATAAAACCAGGGAAGAAAGAGGGAATTCTAGAGAGCTGGTTGTAAATTTAAGTATGATGACAGGTTTCAGGGGATTTGGGTGTTGTTCTCAACTTCCATTATCGTCAGTATGACAGCATGATTGTATCCTGGAAAAAATCCACATGACACAACTGAAATTAAACAGAAAAGTCAGTTTTCAATGTGCAAACTGCATGTTGTGCACCGAGTCATGATCACTGAGATTCCCAATGAAGATGGAATATTAAATCTAATCAATACCTTCCCAAATCCAATCATTTCAAGGGAGCCTATTGCAAGAGCGGCGCCCCTGGGCTGCCCAACACAGTCTACGCACACGAGTTCAGAAAGAGACGAGGGAGAAGAGTAGCTGACGTCACGAGACAATCAGCTGCGTGGGTCACGATCACTCTTTGCATGCGGGGGCACCGCGGCACAGGACAGATGGGCATTCGTGGAGAGGGTGGGCCCCCGGCTTGGGGCCACCAGGGACTGGCCCACAGGCTCCCCGCTGTTGGGAGCCCCAGCTGACAGGGGTGGGCTGGTGGTCTCCCCTCCCTGGGGGGGGGGTTTGAGGGTGCAGACACTTCTCCTGTAAACTGCTATGCATGGATCTCCCTACTTTCTGCTTACTTTCCCAGCCTGGTGGCCTTACTGCACACAGGGGCTCGGAAAGCACATGTGACCTCAGCCGCAGAGTATCATCCTTGGGGAACAGCGGCAGGCCACCGCGGTCAGAGGAGGTCAGAGGCTCGAGTCACAGAGCTGTCACATAAACAGGAGACTTTGGGTTGGAATCCAGGCTTTTTTCTCTAACTCTGGAGCTTATTTCCATCATGACTTCCACCTGTGTTTGTAAGTGTGTGTTCATTCAGTGCCTACCTACTGTCTACTATGGGCTGGGCACAACGCTGAACAAAATAGAACAAGCCCCTCCTCCCCCGGGGTCTACACCCGTGAGAGAGACAGACACGGATGGTGACACAGCACAAGGTCTCGGTGCAGATGTGACAGTCGGTAAAGCTGGGGGTGTGGGGGGCTCAGGAGGGCTGCAAGCTTACGAGTCACTGGGGGGTTGGAAGACCATGGCCTGGAATGAACCAGAAATCCTCACAGACACCTGCAAGCCGTCCCAGGAGAGACGCGGAGGAGTGGGGAGCCCCCCCCAGGATAGAGTGGAGGAGCATCAGCATCTAGAGGGGTTTGAAGCCCCCTCTGAAGGGAGGGAGGAGTGTCCAGGTGGGCGGCCACACGGAGAGGGGCTCAGGGAGGGAGTCGTCCAGTGTTCCAGATGCCCCAAAGAGGAGGCCTAGGAGTTGACTGTTACAGAAATTACCTTAAATTTTAAATTATTTACATACATTAAGGCCCCCCCCCCCAAATAACCCCAGGCCACAGAACCATCAGACTGCAAAACCTCAGCGATAAGGAATAAGGAAAAACCAGTCCAAATACACAATAGTACCATCAAAAGAAGATAAGACTATAACTACATGCCATTATCTTTTTTTTTAAAGATTTATTTTGGTGGGGGCACAACCAGGAGGGGCAGAGGGAGGAGAGAGAATCCCAAGCAGACTCCACACTGAGTGCAGAGCCAGACGTGGGGCTCGATCCCAGGACCCTGAGATCATTACCTGAGCCAAAACCAAGAGTCAGATGCTCAATGGACGGCACCCCCAGGTGCCCCTCGGGCCATTATCTTTTAAAAAGTGAAGTACCACGGTGGGAGAGAGTATAGAAGCTGACAAACAGCTCTGACCCCTAAGAAACAAAATCTAAGAGAACAAAGTAAGTGGAGAAAATTCTGAAATTTTTCACTAATAAACCTCAATTTGAAAAGAAACTCCCAATGAACAATGCACCTGGGCTCCAAAGTGGCATCCCCCCACCACCCACTGTGCAGAGAGCAGCCTGAGACAGAGCGGACGGGGACGGGGACGCAGGGAGGGAGACCAGAGTTGGAACAAGATGACCTGCAAGAGCGGAGCCCAGGAGAAGGGGTGAGGCTCTGCCTGGGAGGGAGGCCCCGTCCTAACAGAACCTGAGGGAACCCCCTGGGGGAAGAGGCTGCGCTGGGAACTTGCTGGAATACGCCATGACCCCCAGCTCCTGACACAAATGCACCCACAGGAGCAGGTTGAGCTCCACACGCCGCCTGCACTACCAGGCACGCCTTCAACGACCACGAGAGCAGCACCGAGAGAGAGGGTTCGGCGGAACCCGAGAAAACATGCTGTTTGCAAGTCTAAAAATGGTCAAAAACGGCACTTTCATGTGATTCAACTTGATACAGAGAGAAGCCAGACAGAAGGGCGATTGGTGTGTTGGAAACAAGAATGAGCAGACAAGAAATACTTATATGGATTTGAAATGGTTTTCCTGAAGAAAACGCCATGTCTACAGATTAAAGGGATACTCTCTCTTGTTCCAGAAAAACTCGGTCACAAGCATTGGTCCCTGAGACCCATGCCAGCGATGTAACGGATTCCCAGGACTCACGCCGCCTCGTCTGAGTGTCCAGGCAGGAGGGCGGATGTCTGCGTCAGCTACCCAGGGGAAATGGGCCGGCCTCAGGCTGTCCCAGCAGCCCTGGTGCCAGAAGGTTCTGGAATAGTCCCCCCGGGTCGGGCTACCCAAGAATCACGCGGCCTCTCAACCACAGAAGACTTCAGCCAGCAGAGCACCCCCAAGCCTTCTCGAAGAAAATACTTGACGTCAAAAATTCAGCCATCCAGCAATTGAATCAGAAGTGTTTTAAAACTTAGGAGTGAAAGAGCTGGAATAAAAAGTCTCTGGACCTCCTTGAATGTAGAAAGGACCAGAACTGCGTGCTGGGGCCACGGCGGGTGCAGAACACGCAAGCCTGGCATCACCCGTGAAAGCTGGGGGTGGCACGGGTGGGGGATGGCGGTGCACGTGTGCAAAGGGGCATCAGTCGGCCTTCTTAAAGTTATGATGTCCAAGTTTTTAATTTTAAAAGAGAAACTTGACCTTAACCCCAATTTCTTAGCTTCATTCTTTTGATCCTTTAGGTTTTTAAGAACTAATATCACTTATTAAGAAAAACATGTATCAACATATATTTCCTTTCTTTTAATTTTCTTTGGTTCATTACAAGCAATATGGAATCTATTAAGTGACATATTTTAAAAATCACTGATCTTATTTCTGTAAAATGATTTCCACCTACTCTCCGACGAGAACAGCTGCCTTGAGAAATCTCTGAAGCGCTGACCCAACATAAGCAGTGGTCAGTATGAGGCGACGAGATTTGCCATGAATTTTTGCTTTGTCATCCTTAACAGCAACCTCATAAACGCAGTAGTTACTCTGGAAAGAGAAGGCCAGGGTACGGTAATGCCAGGGCCCTGGCCTGACCGCCTTGCTTACCCGGGCCTCTCCTGCAGGCACCATCCTGCTCATCACCGTCTTGGCCGCTGAGGGCCGTAGTCCCTGCTCCACCTGAGTTTAAACATAGCCTTGTCATCTCCGTCCAATTAAAATCATCTCAGAAGATACCTCGTAGTCAAAAATATCCTTCTGTTAAGCAAAAGATGGTCATTACCCCAGTGGGATAGTGATCAGTAGAGAGGTAGCCTGGCTAAATTATAGTGTTTAGAACAAAACAAACCAAACCAAAAAAGGGCCTCTGGTAAAGTCATCATGATCCGCCCCCAGCAGCCTGGCCCAGGAGCTTCCTGGGCCCCGTCCTCCCCTCTGCCTTCACCCAGGTAACAGGTGAAGGTAGGCCTCCCACGGTGCTTGCGTGGAGGGCACTGCTTAGAGTGGGTGATGCTGGCATGAGTACAGTGCATGCAGCCCCGGAGGCCTGCAGAGCCCGGGTTCATGCAGGCTCTGCGTCCAGCACTGGGCACACCCGAGGAGCCGGGCCGGTGGCCAGACAGCGCAGATAGGCCACCGTGTGCAACACACGCACGGGCACCAGGTTCTCCTGCGGGGGCGGTCCAAGAGGAGTCCAGTGGGACGGGGGAGAGGGGATGAGGCGCAGAGAAAGGGGAGACAGCAGGGAAGAGGAGGAAGGGAGAGGCTTCGTACCTCATGCAAGTCAGGAGCTCACTCCACGTGCCCACTACCATGAATCGAATAGCCATTCTTATCTTCCTTGGAGTTACAGGAAGCAGAAAGGTGCCCTGTGTGAAATCATACTCTCAGCCCCCGCAGTAAGGATCGGAGCTGTAAGAAGCTGTCTGGTGGGGCTTCCAGGAAAGCTGCCTGAAGAGGGCTGATTCAGCTGGCTGGAATGGAGACGTGATGGCCCCAGCTGCAGCTGCCATCTTGCAATCATGAGGAAATTTGCAGCAGACAGGAAAAGCCTGCGTCCCTAGTAACAGGGAAACCAACTCTAGACAGCCTACCTCCAGATTTATATTATGTAATTCATGTATTTCATTTTAGATATTTTATGTGAAAGAAAAGTAAGCTTTTGTCTCTCTGACATGGGTTTTCTGTTACATGCAATCTGAATCTAATCCTAAGTGATACAGCAAAAATGCTCTTATTAAAAAGTTGGCTGTTTTTTACAGTCAACTAATGTTTGACAAGGGAGTCTACAATACTCAATGGAGAAAGGACAGTCTTGTCAATAAATGGTGCTGGGATAATTGGATATTCACATGGACAAGAATGAAACTGGACCCATATTTTTCCCCACTCACAAAAACATTAACTCAAAGTGGATTCAGGACTGGAAACCTCAAAACTCCTAGAGGAAAACAGGAATAAATCTCCTCGACGTGAGTCTTGGCGGTGATGTCTGGAGGTGACACCAAGCAACAAAATCAAAAATGAAGAAGCGGAACCACACCACCCGAGAAAGCTTCTGCACAACTACAGCAATCCTCAGTTAAGGAAAGACAACCTATGGAATAGGAAAAAATATTTGCAAGCCACATATCTGAAAGGGATTAATATCCAAAATACAAAGAGTGCATACAACTCAATAGCAAAAATAACAATAATAATGATGATGATACCCAATCCAATTACAAAATGGGCAAAGGACCCAAATAGACACTTCTCCAAAGAAGACATCCAGATGGCCAACAGGTACATGAAAAGATGTTCAACGTCACTCATCATCACGGAAACACAAATCAAAACCATGATGAGATACCACCTCACACCTGTCAGAACGGCTAAAATCAACAACCCAAGAAACAACAGGTGTTGGTGAGGAAGCAGAGAAAGGGGACCCCACATGCACTGTTCGTGGAAATGCAGACTGGGTGCAGCCACTGTGGGGAGAACAGTGAGGAGGTTCCTCAAAAAGTTAAAAATAGAACTACCCTATGATCCAGTAATTGACATACTGGGTATTTACCCAAAGGAAACACTAATTCAAAAAATTACCTGCACCCCCATGTTCACTGCAGCATTATTCACAGTAGCTAAGACGTGGGAACAACCTGTGTCCATGGATGGATGGATGGATGAAGAACGGTGGGCGTATGTGTACAGGGAATATTACTCAGCCATAAAAACCAAAATCTTACCATTTGTGACGGTCTGGATGGGCCCGGAGGGCGTGACACCCAGAGTAAGTCAGGCTGAGAAAGACAAATACTGCGTGCTCTCTCCTATATATGGAATCTAGAACAAAAGTCAGGAGACAAACTTCCAGGTAACAGATAAATAATTACTAGGACATCACGTTCAATATGCTGAGCGTAGGTAATGCTGCTGTAGTTCATAAGGGAAATGTGTTAAGGGAGTAAATCCTGGATTCTTACTACAAGGGAATTTTTTCCCTTTTTTCGTTTCTTTTTTGTTTTTGTCTTTGTATTGTTCTGTAGGAGGAGAAGGGCGTTCGCTGGACCTGCGGTGGTGATCGGGGGAATGGGGAGGAAGCCCTGCTCCTGTCTAATCGTCCTGGGGATCCTAGCCTGCTCTGTAAGAAAGCAACCGTGAGGATTGTGAAGGCAAGAGTAACTAACTCCAGATATTTGCAGACGACGTAACTTTCTAGTCAGGAAATAGGAAAGGAGCAGATCTAACACAGTATGTGTAAGAAGTCTACAGAGAAAACATCAAAATGGTGTGAAGGTAAAGAGATCTAAAGAGCTGAAGGTATTGGCGGGAGCCTCGCTTCCCGGACCACGGGACGGAGTCCCAGGAAGACCCGCGTGCTCTGCACGGCCGCGGGAAAACGGGTCCTTCTGCTGTGTTGCTGCACAACCAAGCACCCCAAAACTCAGGGCTTAAAACAAGAGAGTATTAGTCTCCTTTCCTGGAGATGGCTCCGTGGGCCGGGCTTGGCCGTGCTGGGAGAGGGGGGCGGGAGGGAGACGGCTGCCGGCTGTGCGCTCCCTCCACCCTCCTCCCCGCTGCCGAGGATCGAGAGCGAACGAGAGCCCTCCACGCGGGACAGCAGCTCCGTCTCAGGCGCACCTCACACCACGTGCTGTCCCTGAGCCCCGTCCTGCTGGCCGGAGCCACCCACAGGGCCGTGCACGCTGCTGCGTGTATTTAACGCTTCGCCGCAATCCTAGTGGAAATAACTTAAGCAACAAAAGATTTTTTTAAGATTTTTTATTTATTTGAGAGAGAGTGAGCACGAGCAGGGGGAGCAGCAGAGGGAGAGGGAGAAGCAGGCTCCCCACTGAGCAGGGAGCCCGATGCGGGGCTCGATCCCAGGACCCCAGGATCATGACCTGAGCCGAAGGCAGACGCTTCACCGACTGAGCCACCCAGGCGCCCCTGCAACAAAATTTGTTGTGGTCATTTATCAATCTTTCACTTCTTTGTCTTTGAGGTCTTGCTTAAGAAGGACTTTCTTTTCTTTTCTTTTATTATGTTATGTTAATCACCACACATTACATCATTAGTTTTTGATGTAGTGTTCCATGATTCATTGTTTGCGTATAACACCCAGTGCTCCATGCAGAACGTGCCCTCAACCATTGAAAATCTGTCTTTCTTGATAGGAAATGCAAAGAGAAAATCCAGGATGATTGGCGGAGCAAATTAAAGCCCTGCTTGCCAATTCTCTTCTCATTTGCAAATATATTAGTGAGAAACCTGAGACAGGCTGGGCCAGTTTCGTGAATCCAGCCTTCCAAAGAGAGACCCTCATCCTAGAACAGAGATGGGAGATTCCAGATCTCACAGCTGTTTGTTTGGCTAGAATTTACCGTGAGTTCAAAAAAAAAAGTCACTCCTGGCTTAGGAAAGGCGATTTAACAGGACAACACCTTTCCACTTATGAAGAGACAGGACATTATTTGCCTCATCATATCAAACACCCAGATATTATTTGAGGTGAACACAGAATTCGGCCTAGGGCAGGCCCTGGTTAGGGTGGCCGGGCATGAAAACTACCCTCTGATCTTTTGTAAGTCTGTCGTGTTTAGATCTTTCAGGTATAGATAGTAACTCCCAGAACACATGTTTAAATGGGGCCCGACTCTAAATCAGCGCAGAACCGAGGTCGGCGGCCAGGCGGGGACCGACATTCAGAAATTCCAGCAGGCCCGGTTCCGGAGCTGGTGGCAGGATGTGCAGAGGCCCAGAGAGGCCGACACAGACGCAGAAAGGAGCCCTCCCTTTCCTATTTCTTCCTCACTGTCCTCTTTCAAAGAAACAATGACGCAGAAAACATTGAAGGATGTTGCTCGTAAAGTTCATGTACGTAGTAAAGAGCCGCGAGCTCCTAGCCGCTGTGGCTCCTCAGACCCTCGAGAGCCCCAGCCCTGCCGTCCCTGCCTCGCGGGCCTTGGGCCACACCCCGTGCTCCTCACTGCCACCTCGGGCCTCCCCTCTGAGGAACTGCCCTCCTAGGGCTGCGGGATCTCAGGTGGGTCACTAGCCCGGGCTCTGCACGGGCCTAGCCCCACAGACACACTTCCTAGCTGACCCGTCCTCACCAGCCCCAGGTCATCTCCGATCCCACGGAGCAGGGTCGCGCGTCACCCTCCCTGACCCCACCATGCTCCCCTCCCACGCCCACTGCTGGAACCAGAAGCCTGGGACTCACCCTCCCCCTGTCCAACCCGATCAGCATTGATTCCTTCACTGTACATCCTAATACGAACCCCGCTCACTCCCCCCCTTCTTCCCATAGCCACTGACTGGGGACAATCCACCATCTCCATTGTGCCACCTGGACCGCCTCTCACCCGCGAGGCCAGCCTCCCGGAAGCGGCCCCCGCCGGGAACCCAGTGCACACAGCGCGTCCACGGGGGAGGCGGCTCACTGGACACTCCCCTGGGCATGAGCGGCAGGTGCACTGCTGGCTGGGCCGGAGGGCAGTGTGTGCTCGAGAGACCCCCTCGGCCTTTGGAGCCCCCTCAGACTTCGGAGGGCCTGCTGTTGATTAAGGAAGTTCCGCCGGCCTGGAGGTTCTGCCCCTCCTCTTGCTGATTCCCTCTGCGGGCCCCGCCCCCTCCCAGTGTTTGGACTGACCAAACAGTTGGTTTAAACAATGGCCTAAATTCATTCCTGGGAGACGGTTTTCCGCCTTTCTGAACTCGGCTGTGCACTGGGATCGGGTTGGACACTGCACAACTTCCATAGGAACACACCATCCCCCTGGACGGAGAGGGGGAAACAGCCACCGCAAACCCGACCTCTCGGTGCCCGGCCCGCAACTCCCCATGCCCCTGCGCCATCTGGGTTTAATGACAGCCTTTTCAAAGACTGCTTCCCAGCCAGCCTCTGACTGCGAGGCCTGCCCTCCCCTCCTCCGGCAGGGCTGCACGTCGGATCCCGGGGAGCATAAACCAAGTGGGTGCCCTGAGCGGGCCGGGAGCCCTGGCGGTAGTCTGGGGGGCCGGCGCTCTGCGTGCAGCTGGGATAGGATGAAGGCAGCCCTCCTGGGGCCTGAGCTACAGGGAGCCCTGCCCACGCCCTGGCTTCTGGGCTGGGACCCGTGCCAGCGCCGAGGATCCCACCCACCCACCTTCCGAGGGAGGCTGGGGGTCTCCCATGAAGCAGCGCCTGACCTGGGTCCCTGGGAGAGGGGCAGGACCAGACCCTTCCCTCCGGCAGCGGCTCTGTGTGCATGCCAACAATCCCGAAGTCGGTCCTTCTGTGGTCAAGTCATTTACTCCTGAGCCTTTAATAAGCGCCTACTGTGCACCAGTCACTGTGCTAACTGCCAGGCAGACTCTGATGGGTAAGAGAAAGTTCTTCCTGGGGGAGTTTATTTAGCAGGAGCTAAGAGTGAGTTTCAGGTCGGTGCTGGGGGTGACATGCGGTCCCCAGGCAAGACGCCTGCTTGGGGGTGCATTTCATGCCCTTCCCCTCTGTGATCACGCACACTCCTTGAATCCGTGTCTATTCGCTAAGATACTGGGGACACATTTTCCTTGAGCCTGAAAGTTTCCCCCACGATGACGGCGCTCTGTGACCCCGCCGTGGGGACGGAGGGACGGGCTGCAGGGACTCGGATCTTGACGCGCTGGCTCTGAGACCTGGATGACAAGGCCAAGCGCTCGGTTTACGCTAACGATCGTTCATCTTCCAGAGGGGACGGCCAGGCTTTGAGGGTGAGCCGGCGTTCATCCCTTTGGTCTGATCCTCCTCACACTGTTCAGAAAATCGAGCTCTGTAATTTTAAGAGCCATTTCTATTTTATGGTGCTGCCCAATGTGCTTCATAGAAAGACCCGAACCCCCATCTTCTCAGCAGAAGAACAGGCATTTTCAGAAGAGCTTGTTGATGACAAGAAAACCCTCAGCAAGATTTCTCTTCATGGGGAAAACGACCTTTTAACTTTCACGGCGCATTAAAAAAAAAAAGGGAAAAAACCACCGTGTGGATAGCGTCTTCACTGACAGCCCAGGACGACCCCAGCGGAGCGTGAGCCCCTGGACACCACGGTCTCTGCGGAGCCCCTGCTCAGTCAGCAAGGGGGAAAACAGAAAGCGCCTACCACGTTCCAGACACTCACGAGCTCCTGTGCATCTTTGCAGCAATTAGGTGATGCAAATACGACTTCTCTCTTCCCAGGGAAAGCAGCTGAGCCGCAGAGGGATGAACCTCCGCCCAAGGTTAACACAGTCGACCCGAGCGCGAGACCCCGGCACAACCCAGGGGTTCCCAGAAGCTGGGCTCCGCCCGGAGCCTGTGTCTTGCCCTGCTCAGGCCTTCCCTGGGATTCTCGAGGACCAGCCGTGGATCTGATGAGCAAGCTCCCGGGGAGGGGCGCTAGTGCGTGCTGTGACAGCCACGAGGAGACACAGAAGCAGGCGGTCGTTCCCCAGGCAGGGGCTGCCGCAGGACGGCCGTCCTCCCTGACTCCACGGGCACACTCCCTGGAATGGACCCGGGGACTGTCTGGAGACAGGGAGGCTCAGAGTGTCGGGAGGGCCTCGCCATCCTCCCAGCAGCCCCGCTACTGACCCCGGCCTGCAGCCCTGGCCAGCCCCCAGGATCCCGCCCGCCGCCACCACCACGGCCTTCTGCGCCCAGGGCTGTCTCATGAATTCTATGCAGAGAGCGGCGCTTCCGTCCTGGGCGGGGGCACCGTGCTCCACACACAATGGAAACAGGGAGAGGCCCGCCCGGCCGCCCGCCAGGACGGGACACTGAGCAGCAAGACCGGCAGTGCAGAAACACAGTCAGAGCTGTCTCCACCCGCGGCTGGAGGGCCTCCGCAGGGACCTCCTGTCCTTCCCGCGGCCTGGGGCCGGTCACCTGCCCTGCACCGGTCCCCGCACACACAACCTCCGAGCAGGACAGAGCAGAGTTGGTCTCTGCTTCCGTGGCCCCCGACAGCGCTGTCCGCGGGCACGGAGCCTGCCCAGCCCCTCAGTCTCAGCAGCCTCCCCTGCCTGAGCCCCCACCCTGCTCCCTCCTGCCATCCTCAGGGAGCCACACCCCCCCGCTGGCTGGCGAGGGCTGAAAACCGCCCCGGCGGGGGCACCCGGGCTCCCTCCCGCCTGTCTTTCTATGAAGGACACCAAGCCGCAGTTAAAATCTGTGTTGCAAATTTGTAATCGGTCACACAGGGATTTTTTTTCGCTCTGTGTTAAATGGAAGAGCGCCGATACGGTGTGTATAATATACTCAGAATTTTTAGGGGAAAATATATGCCTCGAAAAGGGGCCTGAAAGTCGTGCAGCAGCAGCTGTAGCTGTCGCAGAGCTCGGGGACCCCTGCAGGGGCTCGCTCTCCTCTGTCGCAGAGCTCGGGGACCCCTGCAGGGGCTCGCTCTCCTCTGTCGCAGAGCTCGGGGACCCCTGCAGGGGCTCGCTCTCCTCTGGGTGTTTCTGTCGACGGTGATTTTGTGCCCGTCAAAGCCTGGAAACTGTCCATGAAACAAGAGGGCGACTTGAACGCGTGGCCTTCCGTCAGGACGTGCTTCGGGATGTGGACCACATCTTCATAGCCTGGGGTCTGAGGGCCCAAGGTGAGCTGCCCCAGGAGAGCTTCCAAATGTGTCCGCGAAATACGAAGAAGGGGTCTCGCCGCAGTTAACACTGGAGGAAAGTCTGGGTCTCTGGGTCCTGGCCCAGGGGCTCTCCCTGACGGGACGGCTGAGCCGCTCAGGGTTGGGGGGGGTCAGCGCAAGGAGCGTCAGAAGCTAAAACACTAATGCATTCTCTCTCTCCTTTTTCACATAAATGAAACACTGATCTTCTGTGTTCGGTGTGTGTTCCCCCTTGTACGCACCCACACAACACCACAAAATGCACGATCCGGAGCACACTCTCCGTCCCCTTAGAGAGCTCCCTTCTGCGCCTTTCTGACAAAATCCCCGGTTCTGTCCCCATAGACCAGTGTTGCCTCTTCCGGGCTGGCGGACGTGGAACCCTCCACGGTTGGCTTCTTTACCGCCGTGTTGGAGACGGGTCGGTGCTCTGGCCGCTGTTGTCACTGTGAACAGCGTTGCGGCGTGTGAACACGGGGCGACGCGCATCTCCGTGGCTCAGTTACAGGACCTTCAGTTCCAGTCTGAGCTGTTCTGCTCATCCAACAGAGTCTTTAGATAGACACATATTCTCATTCACTTGGGTAAATACCCAGATCTTAGGAAAGGCTGACCCACCTGACACGCCACGATACACCGTTCATCCCGGTGGGTGTGAAATGCATTCCACTGCGTTTGATTTGACTCTCTGCGAGGATTCACGATGTTAAGCACCTTTCCATGCTCACTACTCATGTGCACTGTTAAGTCTCGTGTTCATTTTACATTGGCTTGTTCATCTTTTACTGTTGATTCACGGGAGGACTTTACATATTCTGGACACAGCTCTTTGTCAGCAATATGTCCTGCAAATACTTTCTCCCAGTTTATGACTTGCCCATTCTTTTCTTAAAGGTAGTTTTTTATGAACAGAAAATTTTAATTCTCATGAACTTCAATTTGTCATGTATTTCTTTCTAGTTAGTGCTTTTAGCATCTTGTGCAAGAAATCTTTGCTTTCCTCAGAATCATGTGGATTTTCTCCTATATTTTCTTCTAGAAGAAGCCTTATGGTTCTAAAACTTATATTTAGATCTATGCTCCATTTAAATTAATTTATGTGTATACAGAAAGAAAGAGGTCAAGATTCTTTTTTATTTCCATACAGATACGTAGTTATTCCAACATTTGTTTAAAGGGATTTTGCTTTCTCCATTTGATTAACTTGGCACTAGTTGAAAATCAATCCACCTATAATCCACCTAATATATGGATTTATTTCTGGACTTTATTTTGTTGCATGATCTATGTGTCCATCTTTTTGCCAATGCCAAACTGTCTTGATAACTGTAGCTCTACAGTAAGTCATGATTCAGGTAGTGTAAATCTTCCAACTGTTCACGATGTTCTTTTTCAAAAATGTTTTGACTATTCTAGGTCCTTGGAATCTTCAAATAACATTTAGAATCACGTTGTTAATTTCTACACACACACACACACACACACACAAACCCTGCTGGAATATTGATAAAGATTGCATTGAATCTGTATCAATTTGGGGAAATTAACATCTTAACAATATTCGTATTGTCTTCACAGAGGCATGCCCTGCACCTAGAACCAAGCTTGGCACATTGTTTTATTGAATAAATACTTACTGAATAAATGAATCAGTAAATGAATGAATGTATGGGTGAATGAGTAAGTGAATAAGTGAATGAAGTATTAAGTGAGTGGAATGTAAATTACCAGTTGGGACACAGGCACCTAACTGAATATATCTGAGCACCATCTGTGTGTGTGGCTGGCAATAGGAGGGGATCCGCTCTCACTGTTCAATGCAGAAGGAAGAAAGCAGACATCCAAAGGACTCAGGTTACTTTTTTTGGTTTTGGAATGCCCACGTATTTACTATTCTTAGTAAATCCCATCTGTTTCTTGCCTTCAAAAGAAAAGTTCAAATGTGTTTATCTTCATCAACAGCAAGAAAAAGAGGAAATTGCCCTATTTCACACTGTAGTGACCCACTGCAAAATGTTTGCTTCCCATCCCCACAATTTTAGGGTCTACTAGTCTAGAGGTCTTAGTTCCAGAGGGGGAAATGCTTCCCCCAGGAGATACAACAATGGTTTCATTGAGCTGGAAGTTTAGGCCACCACCCGGCCACCTTGGCCCCTCCTGCCTTGACTCCACAGGCACAGAGGGGGTTCCTGTGCTGGCCGGGGGGAGTGATCCTGACCACCAAGGGGACACTGAGCCGCTATTCCATAATGGTGGTGAGGAGGGATGTGTCTGAAATACGGGAGATCCCTAAGGGTGTCTCTCTTGGGACTACTATGTCCTGAAAATCATCCCTTCGGATCGGTGGAAAACCACAAGAACTCAACTCAAGGAGGACTAGGAATGGCCAAGACCCTTCAGGAATGAACCACCAGCTGAGGTGCTTGCTGGGAGTGAAGGGAATGCAGAACGGACAGAGGAAGAAGGCAGTTGCAAACGGCACTACGACTTGGTGACTAGCGACAAGAGGACCGTCATTGTTGTGAGTTTTCATTCCTTATTTTGTTATGAATATGTTTGTATATATATTGACCGGATATTTTTGTTCTCTTCCTTACCTCCTTTTTTATCATCTGACACAGATGAACTGATCATAACTACCTTTCTGTCACAGTATAAATACGGATGTCAACGGAAGAGTAAACATCACACAAGGGTTTTCCCTCCGCTTCTGGACGAGGGGTGAGCCCGCAGGAGAGCTGTGTCATGTCAGGCATCTGGAGATTAACTACAGGCTAAGGAGACTAGATGGGTCCAAGTAGACGAAGGATGGACTGGGATGATCAGTTTTATTGTCAAGCAGGCTAGGCTACATTCGTCAGTGACTCAAACATCCATCCGTGCACGTAAACGTGATCAAGATCCCTAAGCTTGTGTGACTCTGTAAGGAACGTGACTTCAAGTCAGGAAGATCGTCCTAGGTAATCTGGGTGGGCCTCACCTAACCTGTTGAAAATCCTGAAGAGAAGAGCTAAGGCCTCCCAAACCAGGAAGAAACTCCCCGTAGACAAGGCCCTGGGCTGTGCCGAGGGTCGTGCTCCCCCACCACAGACGGCCTGGCCCAGATTCAGACTTGCCTCCACCCACAACCGCAGGCCAACTCCTCGCACTGAATCTCATAATATACGTTTCCTCCTGACCTGTTTCTCTGGCTCCACCCTGACTGACACAGATTTCAGAACCAGAAGTGTGGAGAAAAGCACACTGACCGGAAGCTGAGAACCAGGACAGAGAAGAGAGGGCGACTCCAGGTCCATGGACACCTGAGAAATAGTTCTGGGGCCCTAGAGCAGAAAGGGCAGTGAGGTTCTCCCATCACAGGATGATTTTATAATAATGAGGAGTGTGGTGGCCAACAGCTCTGGCGTCAGATGGATCTGAGGACTGAGGACACCGTTAATGGTGGTTGTCACGGTCGCTGTCATTGCTTTTATCCATACTTCTTCTGTACTCTGGGACCCTCCCCCCACCCAGACCAGGATTTCAGAACATCTGCAGGTCCAAGGACAGTGGCAGGAAGACCTCCGCCGGCCGGGAAACTGGCCATAACTACACCCACATCTCCAGGAGAAAGAGGTTTGCTGAGCACACCCAGCTTCACAGGGAGCCCCGCCCCCGTCAGCCCTACTCCCCAGGCAGCCTCCCAGTGGCTCCCCGCTCCTGATGCCTCCTACTTAGAGAGACATTTGAATGCAGAACTTAGTGTGTATATGCACATGCGCCTTTTTCTGGGGACAGGTTGGACAGCTTCTATCAAATCGTCAAACCAGTCTATCAAGGTGCTCCCGCCCTCAGGAGAGAAAAAAAGTTCAGAAGCACTGTTGTTTGTTCTTAGAGGAAACACGATTCACACTACCTCTCCATCAGACTGTGAACGCTCCACACTAGACCGTGGTTGCCACTTTAGGACACCAAAGTTTCTGGGCAGGTTCAGAATTTCGTGGGCATCGTAAAATCCCAAATTCTATGCATCCTGACTCTTGCGTTAGATCTAGGCTTATCCTGCAAGCAGTTCTTACTTGGGGCAACACTGTGTTCAACAGAGGTACTTTTGGGGGGCGTGGGGAGGCCATGGGAGGCCTGGCCATGTCATTTCAATGAGTCATGAGAAATGTGGCTCACGGAGATGAAAATCAAAGCCCAGAAAAGTCTCAGGATCTACACTAGGTCACACGGCAGGCCGTGGGTCTGGGATTGGAAAACAGGTCTTTCAGATCCCAGAGACTGGAGAGAGAACAGCCCAGTCTTCTTATTTTAGAAATGAGAAAAGCTGAGGATCCCAGATGCCTTAGCCACAGAGAGCCACGCAGAATGACAGCCCCCAGGCCAGTGAGCACCCCCGCTCCCGCCAGGCTGCCTCCCCACAAGGCATGTCTGAGCCCTGCCAGAGGACAGGCCCCTCAGACGGCAAATTCCAGGCATTCTGCGGGATTCCACTGACCCTCCTTATCAGAGGGTTTGTTGAGGTTACCTTATCTTTCTGTGAAGTATCAGTGAGAGCAGTCTTCCATCACCCCTGTCCTTGTGCCGTTTGGAAGGAATCCCGTGAGCATCTGGGGACATCTCCAAGGAGAGGGCGGGGGACCAGAACCTCTGGGCACTGCTGTCCCCTCACACAGCCAGCTGTAACGCAGTGTAATACGTGTGTCTCTGAATACATGTTTTTCACATATATAAACCCATACTTAAATACTCTTTATATTTGAGCCTTAAGGCCGTGAGCACTGGGGGCAGGGCTCTGTCTCCACGTGGGCTAGTCAGTTGGCACCACCCCCCCCACCCCGCCAGGGAGCAAGGGTCCCCCCAGGCAGGGAGAATCCCCAGCTAATCACCAGGGCACCAGAACATGGGAGTTCTGGCCCCACCGCGTCACTAATGGCCTGCAGGACCTTGAGTAGGTCATTCCACGGGCCGTGGCCTCAGGCAAGTCACTCCACGGGCCGTGGCCTCGGGCTGGCGTCTGTGCAATGAGTGCGGGGCTCCGGGTGCAAGCTAGGAGCTCTATCCCACAGGCCTACGGCTGCACAGTACTTTAAAGTTAGGATATTTCATTGTAAAACTTAAATATCTGGCTTCTCTTTAAACAAAGAAGAAGGAGGCGCTTTGGCACGCACGTGCTTCCTTCCCGCTCCGTGGGCTTTGCAGCCCAGCCCCCGACCCCTCCCACGGCCCAGCCCCCGACCCCTCCCCGGGCCCCACATTTGTACCCCCCACCCGGGGGCTCTCGCAGGCGGCACAGGCCTGGACGCGCACCCGGGCGGTCTCCGTGACCCCGGCCAGGTGGGGATTCCGAACCACACTGCCCCACGCCCCACACAACGTTGACCCTCTGCTGGAGAAAATGTGCCCTTGGGAAGCAGAGTCGCTCAGACCCAGCCCACAGGAGAAACTCCACTTTGGGAGAAAATGTGTGTCCTATCTCTTCCTCGAGGAGTTCAACCATAAAAGCGTCTGGCCGCGCAGCTAACTCCATGGGAGCGAAGCCAGGAATTTCTTGCACGCCGCGGGCCAGGCGGGCCAACACGGACGGGCTTTGCACGCCTCCACCCCGTCCCGCTGCCAGACCGCGGTCCTGATGTCTCCCCGTGGGGCTCCAGGGTGTGCCCGAGCTCTGATCTCAGCTGCACGGGGCCACTCTGGCACCCCGGACGCGGCGGCCTGCAGGGGACCAGGCTCTGCGGACCGTGCTCTGGGCGCCAGGCCCCCGGCCCACACGGGCCCCCTGAGCTGGGGCCGGAAAGATGATACAGCTCTTTGAACCTCCGAAGGGACTCTTGGTTGTTTAGAATATTTTCATAATTGCATTTTACAGGACTTTTGCTCTGGGCTTTTTTAGTGAAGAACAACAATTTGAAGGCGAACCTTCAAAACCTCTGTATGGGAAGAAAAGGAACAGCTCTGCGAGTACATTACTTTTCCATCCGCTTGCGACCCAGTTTGGCTGGTATATTTTCTCCTCCAGTAGAAATCCCTGAGAGCACAGGGTGCCCAGGCATTTCTGACCCCAAGTCCCCCTGCATTCCGAGCCCTCAGCCCTGGCACGTTGCCCCGGCGTGAGGACGCAGCCAGATCCCCACGTTCCGGAGCCAGATGGAGCCGCCGTGTCCCTGAGCTGCCGCGTCACCACGGACTGTGCCCATCCGCAGTCAATCCCCGTGTCCTGGGGCAAAGGCCCTCTCTCTGTCCCCATCTTAATCCCTTTTGAGATTGCTCTGCAAGCTTGAAATCTTCAAGAGCTGAGTGTTTGATGTGTAGTGTTTACCGTGGACGGGGCCTGTGGGGCACGTGGAACCCTCCGGCAGCCACGGCTGTTCTCGGGGGGCTGTGGGGTCGCAGGGAAGTGCTGGGAGGGTTCCACGCAGAGGCTGACCTGCCCTCACGTCTCTGGGTGGATACTGGGAGCATATGGATTGCCCGGCGTAGCATAGTGGAAGGTGAGTCTAAGCTGGGTTTTGGTGCCTGGAGTAAAGGGAAATAATGTTCTCCAGTTGCATGCATTATTGATGGCATGTTGTAAATTTTTAAACAAAATAAATAATGTATTTGGAGAAGTGTCATTTTTATGACTGTTTACCAACTGGATGGTTTAAAGTTACCAAAACAACGTGAAAATACTTTTTTTAGAAATGAGCATACTGAAGAGACAACAAATTTTGACTTCTAAACCCCTCTTACTATGTCATGTGTTATTGTGGTGACTCGAGTCCGAGCTCTGGAAGAAGGGGGGGCAGGGAGGAGGTGCGACCTCCTGTCCTTCATGCCTACATCCGCTTGGTGGGGATGTGTGCGCGCACGTTGGGAGGAACAGGACGTGGGTGGGAAAGAGAGGGCAGGTGGTCCCGTCCCCAGGAAGATGGCCATCTGCTTAGGTGCACAGCAACCCCACACCCATGCCTGCTCGGGAAAGACCCCAAGGCCAGGAGCATAGATCTTCTCTGTGCAGCTTTGTCCTCTGCATCCAGAGCTCTGCCAATGAAGCTGGACCCACAGCACACATTTTGCAAGGTCTCAGAATCATTTTCCGGACTTGCTGATGTCATTTGATTTGATTCGGCTCATTGACCATCGACTATGGAGGTAGCAGGGCGCTGGGCTCTGGGGACACAGAATGCCAGACAGAAGGTCTCGAGCTCCGGGGTAGAGTGCTGGGCAGTGGGAAAGACAGCTGTGCGCTTCACACCACATTGGCTCCAGGGTCCCCGTGCAGTCCCAGTCTGGGTTTGAGGCTGGGATTGCAATGAGAAGGGTGCCCAGGCATTTCTGACCCCAAGTCCCCCTGCATTCCGAGCCCTCGGCCCTGGCACATTGCCCCGGCGTGAGGACGCAGCCAGATCCCCACGTTCCAGAGCCAGACGGAGCCGCCGTGTCCCTGAGCCGCCGCGTCACCACGGACTGTGCCCATCCGCAGTCGATCCCCGTGTCCTGGGGCAAAGGCCCTCTCCCCGTCCCCATTTCAGAGAGTCAGCCACCCAGAAAACATAGACGCAGGGCAAGGGTGCCGCTGGAGCATCGGCACTGGGGGACAGACGCGGCCCCACCTGGCCCCCAGGGAGTGGCCGCTGAAGCCAGCTGTGACCGATCGCCCCCCAGGACAGTCCTTCCTCCCCCTGGAGAGACCAGCCACCTCTGGGGCAGCGGAGAAGGAGGCGCGGGGGGAGGCTGCGCTCCGGCCCCAGGAAGGGCAGACCCCGCAGAAGGCTGGACAAACGGGACGGGGTCACACATTTAGGGAAGGGGACTGGGGGTCTTGGACGGCTTTCAAAGGCGACTATAAACCTCCTGAAATCTTAGGCAAAATTATATGTTTTTGTGTTTGTGTGTGTGTGTTTCTGAGGAAAGGATCTGTGGCTTTTCATATTTTCAAAGGGCTTTGCTATCCCACAATTATGGAATATTTTCTTACATTTTATGGTAAAGGGAACTTTTTTAAAAAGTACAAGATTTCTACTCTTCATCCTAAAACCGCTTCCCTGGGCCCTTCTAACACCTGTCAGGAGTAAGTGAGCCCCACAGACAGCATCTGGGAAGCAGAGGCTTATTTTTAAAAATCGGTCCCATCTTCTAAGATTTGAAGGAAAAAGCTCACATATTAATTGTCTTTAAAGAAAAGAAACAGAATCAGGGGTATCCATGACCAGGTGGCTTAATTTTTATCACCTTGGGACACCAAATTCATTAAAAGTTTCTATTTAGAACCGCGATCCCGTCCGCCTTACAAATCCCAGCAGCTCCCCAGTTTCCAGACTCCCACAAATCAGCTGCCTTCTAGATAATTTGTACATTTCACTACATTTAAATGAAATGCCATCTGGATGACCTGCAAAACCTGTCTCAGTACCGTTTTTATTAGAGAGGCCACATGACCCACGATACACGCGTCACACCACCTGGGGACCCACTGCCTCACCGCATCGGTGTGTCTCCCTGCCTGCGCGCTGAGAATGGGGGCTGCAGCCTGCCCCGGGGTGGCCTTGAGACTGGATAGGGTGAGGCCAGCGCAGGGCCTGACACAGGCCCAGGGCTGCTGAGTCTGGTCGCCTGCCCTGCTCTCCAGGCCCCGGGACGGCAAACTGCCAGCCGGCCTCACATTTCTGTCTGCCACAGGCTGGAGTTGCAAACTTGTGTCTGAGCAGCCTCGTAGGAAGGACCCGGCCCCTGTGGGCTCTCGCTCTCGGTTTCCCGGCTGGGGAGGCGATCGGGGTGGAGCCGGTCCTGCCGCCCAGCGTGGGGGAGTGGGGCCCGGGGTGCTCCCCGACCGACCGGCCCTTCTGGAAGCACTTGGACAGAAAGGGCACACCTCCTTCCGCGAGTGTTGAGCTCACTGAGTCCCGTGGAAAGGCAGCCTAACCTGTGTGTCCACCTCCGGGGTGTGCTGTGGGGAGGCGGTGACGTGTGTCATTTCAAGGGCGAGTTACATAAGCCCAAGGCTGGTGGGAGCTCTGCAGCCGCTCCAGCACCCCGGGCCCATGCGGGGACCTTAGCCCCCAACTTCGGGGAGGATCTGTGGGAAGTGAGGACACAGAGACGCGCTCCAAAGTGCGCAGACGCCCACTGCCTGAGCGAGGTCCTCCCCACAGGGCACAACCCGCAACGCGTCACCTGCACCCTCGGTGGCCAGAGTCCTCTCCACACCCTCGTCCCCTCCTCGAGCGTCCCGTCCTGACCACCACATTGCCCACTCTGCCCTCTCCCCTCCGGGCGTCCCCGTGAAAAGCCTCACAGCCAGCTCGAGCCCAGGTGATTGAAATTCGCTAGATGGGGCCAGATCCAGGGTCCCTGACGGACCCTCCAGTTCCAGATCTGAGCGGACCACGCTGTGCTCCTGGAGCACCTCTTCTTCCTGGGACGGAGGCCTGGAGAGTTCGATCAGAGTCTGAAAGTCAGATGGGATGTTCAGTATCATGTGTTTCCATGGTTTCTGTGCATTCCCGGCTTCCCAGAGTTCTCCTCTGCACTTCTGATAAAAGCTAGATGTGTGCTTACCAGGGAGAGGCGCCACACATGCCCAGGCCCAGCACTTCCTCAGGCTAACGGACCCCACCGAGGCGTGTGGGGCCCGGGGACGGTGTGGGCACTGGAAGGTGTGAGCGCCTTGCGGGGTCCCGGCATCTCTCTGTCATCAGCCAGCCCAGTGACCTCGGGCCTGCCCCTGCTCCCGGGACCTGTGTCTCCTCTGTAAACAGGGTCCCAACCATCCCCAGCTGTGTGTGAAAGGCCCAGCTGAGGGGACAAGGTTAGGACCCCATGGGACAGCAGAGCCTGCCACGCCCAGGCTTATGGATGTGCGGCCTGAAGGCATGACCTCCCCTCGCCCTCCTCGACCCAGTGAGTTTTCCTCTGGTGTAAACAGAGATTTTCACATTCCAGACAGTTATCACAAAGCTTTCCCAACGTTCCAGGTGACGTTAAGACAGTAGTAGGTAAACTCAATGAACACAATCACCAAAAAGCAAGGTCTGAAGGCATCAGTTGTTTCTGAAGCAAAAGATTAAAACACCAGCTTGGGGGCGCCTGGGTGGCTCAGTCGTTAAGCGTCTGCCTTCGGCTCAGGTCATGATCCCAGGGTCCTGGGATCGGGCCCCACATCGGGCTCCCTGCTCCGCGGGAAGCCTGCTTCTCCCTCTCCCACTCCCCCTGCTTGTGTTCCTGCTCTTGCTATCTCTCTCTCTCTCTGTCAAATAAATAAATAAAATCTTTAAAAAAAATAAAAATAAAAAAATAAAACACCAGCTTGGATTCAAACACCTGACAGTCCTTCCGTGAATGCCAGGGTCCGGTGCCGGCGGAGAATCTGGCCCAGGCTCGCTCACCGAGACGCTGCCCTGCCCTGCCCTGCCCCAGCCCCAGCCCTGGGAGAAGTGCCGTGAAGGTCAGGGCTCAGGCGGGCCACGGGCGGCTGCCTCTGTGTGTCTCGGCCACCCCTTCCGGAACCACAGCTAACGGGCCTGAGAGAAAACATTCCTTTTTTATGGATCCTTTTTCCCATGACACGGTAGGTGACTTCAGATTGACAGGCAAGCCCTCTCCCAACACCACACTTGAAAAGGCAAAGGAACCTGGGTTAAGATCTCATTTTTTCCACCTGAATCCCTGGATTGACTTTCCACATTTCAGATTCTGCTGGCTTGTTTGGCGTGAGTGAAGTCTCGAGGCCCTTCTCTGGGATGGTAATATTTAGAGCTGTCCGGGGCGGGGGAGACGCCCGCCCCTGTGTGGAGCTGAGAGCCTCCCCTGCAGGACGCTGGGCAGGCTGGGGGTGGGGAGGGGTGGGCAGAGCGTCCACGGAATGGGCAGCTACTGCCACGGAGTCTCCGAGGCTTTCTCGCTGGACCCCGTCCCGGCCTTAGAGAGCTCAAGGAGTCTGAAGGATCTTCAAAGACCCTCTTTACATTTAAGGGGCCGTCCTGCGGCTTTTCCAGGGCAGAAAGTTCCCAGACACAGAGAGACGGAGCTGTCCCTTTGGTGGCTGAGAAACATTCCACCAGACGAAGCCAGGTTCCTCAGCCTCACCGGTCGGCGTGGGGCCACCCTGCCTGTGTCCTCGTCACCAGATTGCTGGCCCCACCGAAGCTTATGCTGACCCACAGCCCCACAGCAGGCCCTGCACCCAATCCCAGGGAGCTTTGTCAAATGCCAAGCCCCAGGCCCACCCCAGCACTCACATCGGGCACAGCCCACCCTTGGCCCGGCCCAGGACCGTGGGGCAAGCACCTGGGTTTAGATTGAGGAAAAGTACAAATAAGATCCAAACCCATCTCAAGAATTAATTAACAAAAGGAGAAAACCCAGTGGCCAAGGCTCGTGCTCGGGCTGGGCGTCGGCCACGGTCATCGAGAACCACCCTGCCAGCAATTATGCCGGCAGATGAACCGCCCAGCCTGGCTTCACCAGCCCCAGAATTTCAAAGAGAGCATGAATCATAAAACTTTAGGCTTGGGAAGACACCTCAGAAATTGAGACCGTATCTCAGAGCAGGACCTCTCAACGTCAGTGAGCCCAGGCCCAGGGGACCACGATGTCGCAGAGTCCGAGTCGGCGGGTGGGGGCCTGGGACCACGTGTTCCCAACCAGCTGCCGGTGACTCTGGTGCCCGTGCTCCTGAGAACAGCAACACGCTCGGGAACAGTGTGGCCTGAGTGTGGGAGGGCGGTTCACACCCCAGGACGGGAAGGTGTGGGAACTTGCGGAGCTGTGCCTTCAGATCAGGAGCTCCCGGGGACCAGGACACGCTGCAGGCTCGCCTTGTTACAGAGAGCTTCATCCCGGCGCCGGGCATGAGCCCTGCAACTCTGACTCGTGGTCAAAAATGCTGAATATTTAAAAATGACTTTAGGGTTTTTATTTACTATTATATTTTACAACTTTAAGGCAAAACTCAGGTATGTGATCAGAAGTGTTTTTTCTCGCTTTGAAGAATGTTAACAAAATGCTTCAGATAAATAAAACATTTCATTGGGGTCAGCCCACTAGTGGAAGAGACGTGTGGTCTGTGCCACCGAGGCCCTGGGTGGCCTTGGGCCAAGCAGCCCCCTTTCTGTGTGTCGTGGGCTCACCGGCGAGCTGTAGGTGGCAGTGGGGACTTCTGGAAGGACTCGGTGAGTCATACGCTGTCACGCACTTAGCGTGAGTGACGCCCAGAAGGCCCTCATCAACCGTCAGTTGATAATATTCCTGTTATTATTTCCTCCTCCGTTGGCGCCTGGGTGGGGAGATTTACACAAACGTGTTGAAATCCTCAGCATGGGCTGTAGACTCCAGAGGTCGGAAAGTGGGTTGTTCCCTGGACTGGAATGGTGGCGAGTTCAAGGTGCGTGGCAGAGGAGAAGAAACAGGGCTTACGTGGCACCTAACTGCCCTACGGGAAGTGCCTATCGGCTCAGCCAGTGTGGCTCCCTGGCTCCGTGGGCGCCCCCACCGTGGCCCCCACGCGGGAAGGGCACTGTGCTGTGACCTAGAAAACCCCTTCCTGCTTGGGAAGATCAAAATTTCATGACTCATCGAGGCGAAGATGTCACCACCAAAGCTGCCTTCAATCTCACCTACAACTGGCTGGTTTTATGGGGCCACACCTCACCCCTTACGGGGCCCAGGAGACAGGAAGCTGACCTCAAGTTTGGGATCTCAGGATGAAAAGCAGTGTCGGAACGCTGAGTAACACTCCTGGAGGGTCACGGCATCTTCTAGAAATAGCACTTAGCACAAACCACCCCTGGGATTAACCCTTCCATTCCCAGAAGGCCTGGGCCGCCTCCACCCAAGAACCTGCCCCCTCGGCCCCTCGGCGTCTCTCGTAAGAAGGCCTCGGTGTTCCCGGGCACAGGACGCATTCATCAAGTTAATCAAGTTTCAGTCGAGTCAAGTATCTCATAAATTACTATTATCATTGCTTATTTTCATTGGTGGAACATTAATTTTTTTTTAAATTGGTGAAGTTGTCCCATTGTTTGGCGCCTTGTAGACACACCCATGAGGATTGGCGAAGTGAAGCGCAGGAAGGGTCTTTGCCTTCATACTGGACGACAGTGCTGCCATCCCCTGAGGACGGACTCAGCTGATGCTCGGAGCCTGGCCTGCCCGCGGCTCCCCGAGCTTGTGCAGCACGCGGCTGGGGGAGGCCTGGGGCTTTCCGTGGCCTTCCATGGTCAATCTGGAGGCTGTCACTGCTCCCACAGCCCCCCGCATCCCCGTTCACCCAAGGGAGACCCTCGCCACCGACCACATCTCAGAGCCACCTGATGGAGGTGTGAGCCTTCCTGGGGACCCCGGAAGTACCCTCTCCTCAGCTAATGTTTGTCCAATCTCCCACCCTGTGCGAAGTGCCTTGATGAGTAATACACAGCTCCTTCCCTCCGGAGATGTACCATTTAGGGGAGACAGGTGGGTTAATTACTAACTTACGCAAGGCTGAGTAAAATAAACAGTTTAATCACCGTGTGGATGGTGCACTCTGGAGATGCCGGGCCCAGCCACCAAACTCGAGTGGCGGCGTCGGGGGTGAGGTGGCACGTGAGCGGCCTCAAAGGGCACCGTGGGCACAGACGGGCGACAGGAGTGTGACCCAGGTCGGGGGCTGCGCTGAACCTCCCACTTTCTGTTCAGGCAGATGACCGCTGACGAGGCTCAAACGTTAAAGTGAGATGTGAAGACGCGTGCGCCGCGAGTCTGCCCCCAGCGCCCCCTCGATCTGGTCCCCTCGCCCCGATGACAAACGTTTGCATCAGGTGCGTGCTCTCTCTGTGTGCATGTGAATGGAGGCAAACGCGAATACATACTCTGCTCCCCTCTTCAGACCCAGTTCCGCATGGCATCGTATTCTGAAGATCCTTCTGTCCTGGTTCCTGAAGATCTTCCTCATCCCTCTCTTCCACCTGCGGGCTTGATCTCTGGGCCGTTTCCAACCTTCCGCGCTCACAAACCCCCGCGAGGAGCGACACTGTGCGTGAGTCACGTTGCAGGTGCGCTGGTGTTGATCAGATGGACGGAGCTGGCTTCTGGCCAAGATCCATGCGTCTGCAATTTTGGCAGACGGTACGGATTCCCATCCACAGGGCTCATGCCGTTGCGTTCAGCCACGGGCAGCACGTGGCGCGTCCACAGCCCTGCAGCCAAGCGTGCCCTCCAGCCTTCGGGCCGCCTGCCTGTGGTGAGAAGGGGAGTCTCCCCTCGGTTTCAACAGCATTGCTGTTACTGGAGATGATGAATAGCCATTTCAGTGCGTGTTCCTGGGAGAAAGATCATTCGGTCTTTGACTCCATATGCACCTAATATCCAGTATCAACGTTAGAAAGTCAGAAGGGAGGCCGTGCGTCGCCTCCCACTCGGTGGCGCTAGCTCATTTCCTCTCTGATACAAATTGAACTGGGGAGGGTGGGAAGCCCCGTTTAGAGACGGCGGGCTCGGTCGACGGCGTATTCGGTGTCGAGCACAGAGACGTAAGAGGGCCTTGAAGCTGCCGGATGCCGCAGTCCGCCGCTAGCAAAGACTGTCGGCGGCAGCGGCCCAGGCCTGCTGGGAGCGGAGGGGTTAGTCCCAGGGGTGGTTTGTGCTAAGTGCTGTTTCCAGAAGCAAAAAAGCAAAACACCGAGGGCAGTGTGAAGAAAGGGTGGGAGCCCATCCCGGCACAGCGGGGCCTCAGGGGCTCTCTCCTCTGAGGCCCGGGTCCTCATGGGCGCCCGGCCCCCGGTCATGCCCGGCTGCCGTGCCTGTGGAGGGAGCCCCACTCGCCCCATATATGGACCCCGAAGCCTCAGCCCTCCGTGCTCAGGACCCGCCTCCCCTGCACACAGAGGCTCAGTCTCAGGCCTCCTCAGGACGACCTGGGGCAAGGGAAGGAAGAACGGGGGGGCTGTCTCCCATGCAGGAGGCCGTGGCTGGGTGGGAAGTCCACGATTACTTTTAATTGAATCAAAATGGTGCAACAGGGCGTGGCAGTGGGGACTTGACCTCAGGTACAGTGCGGTCCAGTGGTGGCCACGTGCCAGGCCGGCCACGGAATTTCTGCGCTGGCCTTGGCGGTCGGTCTGTGACTGTCTACTGTCCCTGACGTGGCCGAGCGAGCCCAGTGAGGAGCTGAGGTCACAGCCAGCCCCCAGGCCAAGACCGCAGCCTTTCCCAGGCCCCAGTGCTCACCTGCCCAGGGGGACACCCCAGGCAGGGCTCCACAAAGGCTGATTACTCAACTGCACACCCAGTGAGGGGCCCACAACAGGCCCCCAGGAATCCCTGGCCTCCCTCCCTGGGCTCCTCTCTCCCACTTCCCCTTCCTGCCACTCCAGAACATCCCTCCGAACCTGGGACAAACTCCTCCCCTGAAGAGTAACGTTCGGCTTGAACGAGTGGGCAAGCCAGTGTCCCTCCAAGCTGCTGCCCAACTCTGGAACCAAGGAGCCGATGCCAGGGAGCGATTCCGCCCACGATGGGGTCCCCACCACGGCCTCCGCGCCCCCACTCATACAGATGCTGGGCTTGGGACGTGTCACCGTGAAACAGCCCTTCTTCCCCGGCTCCCTGTCTGAGCCATCAGGAGGCTGGACGCGTTGTGGTTCAAGCGTGGGCTACCACTTACTGGCCCCCAATCTTGGCCCGGATAGGCCTCCCAGGCCTCTTACTTCATCCATAAAATTGAGGAAATGTCCACAGGATTTTGCAAAGATTAAATGCAATCATCTCTACAGAGAGCCGGCAAGTGACCGGCCTCCCCGATAGACTGTCAAGTGAGCCGAGTGATCAGATGGAATGTGTGGGGAGGGCAGAGTGTGCAGGATGAGTGCCCCTCACCCCCCGGAGAGGCAGGTTCGCAGAGGGGTCTCAGCCCCGATCTAAGGGGAGAGGCCCAGGCTGAGAGTCTGGGGTTGGCAGAGGGGGCCGCATGGAGCTGGGCACAAAGCTGATGGTGCAGGAAGAGGTTAGTGCAGGGAGGAGGGGCAAGGGCCGAGCTCAGCCCACAGACAGTAAGAGGTCCGGGAAGGAGCCAGAAGGGGAGGCCAGAGGGAGCAGCCCAGGGAGGCGGGAGGGAAGCCGGAGAGGGCTCTGGAGGAAGGGCAAGGAGCTGGGCCTAGGGTCTGACCTGGCAGTCAGGGGCCGAGGACCAGTCTAAGGGGGGTCTGACAGAGGCAGCTTGTCAAGTTTGCAGCAGGGGTGAAGGAACGTGGGGCACCCGCAGGGCCGGCTGGATAACTTGTTCGAAACAGAGACATTTGCAGAACAGGTAGGCATGTGCCTTTTGAAAAGCTCTCCAGAGATGCTAAGAGCCATCCCCTCCCGGCCCTGCCCTGCAGCAGTCAGACTGTGGGGCGGCCAGGGGATAGCTGCTCAGAGGTCAGCGTGTGCGCAGATGCTGTTCCAGGCTTAGGCAGCGAAGGGGCAGACGTGGGGCCCCCGGGCACTGAGGGCAGAAGCAGTCACCACCACTCATTACATGCAGGGCCCTGCTCTGTTCGTTAAGTGCAATTTTATAGCTTATTTTCCATTTTAATGTGTGGTTTATCCTTCCTATGTCCAAGCCTGCGGGAATAGTTCACTGTTGCCCCCGTGGCCCCCTGTCCACCTTTACTGCTGCTCATCTGCTTTGGGAACAGAAATCGCATCAGGCACCACAGAGAAACAAAGATCTCCAGGTCAGGGAGACCCAGCCCATTGAGACGGCCTGCCACTCCGCTCCAGACCCACGCGGGGTCATGCCTGGACTAAGATCTCCAGCAGACGCTGAGTGGTCCAAGCAAGGCCACTCCGTTCACTCTTGTGTCCCACAGCCCACTCTGACAAATAGAAGAGCAGGAGAGCCCTCCCTGGCCCTCATCTCTGCTCACTGGGGCCTCAGCAGGATGTCAAGTCTCCCTTCTGGAACCTTATCTGTCCCATATCCCTCCTTACATCCTGCTGAGGAAAGTTTGCCCACATCTGGGGTTAAGGGGCCCACGGTGCAGGGAAAGAAACTGAGACTCTGTTGGAGGAAGAAAGAAGGAGAAGGAGGGAATGAGACCCACGTCCCACCCACTTCCAGCAGGAGAGGCTCCCAGACTCACACCTGCCAAACCCAAACCTGAGCCCCGGGCAGGCGTCAAGACCACACGGTGCAGAGGAGGACTTTATGGAAAAAATGCTGGGGGGAAGGGAGGGCAGAGGAGGCGACAGAGCCCGGGACTGCACCCTTGCACACAGTGGGCACTTAACAAGCATCCGGGAGTGGCCCGAAAAGGACAGAAGGAGGAGCTAAGCAGAAGCCGAGTGAGCAGAAGCGGACTGTGCTGACCTCGAGCCTCAGGACGTGCTGCGGGGGGAGACACGGGGGTCCGCGGTGGGAAGGGCAGCTGGAGCCTCTCTGAGACTCACTCGGGCTCCGCCAGAGAGCACAGCGCTGCAGGCTTCCTGTCGGCCTTGAAGGGCCAAGGTCAAAGGTGAGGAATGATTTTGAAACTGTGGGAAGTTTTGGCCCCCTCCTGGTTTCTCAACCCTCTGTCCAGAGTCCGTGTGATTCGCGCCCTGACCTGAGCTTGTACCGTCTGTCTGCAGCCCAGCCAGGCCACGGAAGCCAAGAAGCTGGGAAACTCTGCCCCTTGGTTAATCATGGTAATCACGATAGTCCTAAATATGCAGCAGACACTGTTCCAAGCGCTTTTCCTGTATTAACTCATTTATCCTCACAACGGCCTTGTTTTCATCCACATTTTAGAGTTGAGAAGACAGGGCAGTTTCAGAGTCCCCCAAGGCCGTGTGGTGAGCGTTCGGGGCTGTGGGCTGCAGACCCGGGGAGCGCGCTACGCCACCTCTCTCAGCCCAGGGCGCCAGGTCGTCGCGACCCCCTCCGGCTCCACCGTCCGTCCATCTATCTGCCCATCCCTCCCCCGGCTGTCCTGCCACCTGACCGTAGACCTGTTGCTGACAAACCTTAGGCAGCAGTCCAAACAAGGGGGCACGTCAGGCTGCCTCTCCTGCCTGCGTGTCGGGTCGCTCCCAGTATCGACCCCTCCTCCGGGCTATCCTCACCCTCACCCCTCCTTCCATCCCCACTCCTCACACCAGCCTTACGCTCTCCCAGGAAAGCCTGTCTTCTCTTCCCCAAACTTTACCTGAGTTCAACAATGCTGCATTTTGCCAAGGCATCAACTTCATTTATGGAAGGGAACTAATAGGATTTTCTGTGATAAATTACCCAAACCAGAGTGACGTAAGGAGTGGATTGTATTGATTAGTGAAACGATAACCAAGCACGTCCAGTCTTCCGCTGCCTTGGCAGCCGGCCCTGTGACAGCGACACACTCCTGGCTCCGGTGTGGATACGGGATGAACTACGAGCTATTTCTCACTTGTGTTACGCCGGCGCAAGTACAAATGTCAGCACGCTGCCACCAGGAGATAGCGTGAGCGCCAGTACATGATGGAGTTTTGTGTGTCCATGTGGAGCAAAGAAAGGAAAAGAGCTTTGATCAATAGATCACGTGCGCGGTTGTAGGGGTTTTCAAATACATAAACACAATGTTTAAATGGAGTTCCACAGAGCTACACTCACCGCTGCTTCCTTGTCATTGGACTCCATCTACTTTACACTTCCGTGAAGTTGCTACCGCGGGACAGGGTTGCAGACCAAAAATAGGACGAAAATAAAGAGTAATCTTGATTCCCATTCATATTTTGCACTAACTGATAGCATCCGTGTGACATTACACACCTGATCGGCCTCCTTCTCCTTGTAGGTGAGCGCCGGCTCGGCCACATGTCTTGCTGAAGAGTAGCAGCTGATGTTCATGATGTGTGTGATGGCGAGACTGGCCTTCCTGACTCCTCGGGGTGGTGGCGGCCACGCAGCAGGACCGGGGCCGCGGGGTGTGTACGATCTGTATGGGGCATCGAGTGGCCGGTGTGGGTCCTGCCGGTCCTTAGCGCCTTCCCCTGGCCCCTGGATTTGCCGCTCCTGGACCCAGAGGAGGAGAAGCCCAAACCAGAGGGCCCACTGGTGGCGCCCAGTGGATGCACAGACAGCGCCCTAATAAAACTGCCTACTGTGTGCCGGGCACCGTTCAAAAACCTTTAGCTGGAGCGGCCCCCCTTGTACTCAGAGCAACCCTTGGGGGCTGGTTTCACTTATTCCCAGGTGACAGACACAGAAATGGAGCACAAGCAGAGTAACACCAAATGGAACCGAAGTGTAGGACGCCCTACGTCACAATGCTTTTACTGAATAAATTGTTCTATAGAGATCAGGTTTGGGTTTGATGGCCTTAAATACTCTGGTGTTCATGGTTGCGGATAAGAGCAGCAAGATGACCTCCCCAGCTTCTTGGTTGTGCAGGGATGTGGAGCTTGAAGAAAGGCTGCGGACCAGGCGGGCTCCCCGGTGGGGTTGGTAAACTGCGCGTGCACGGAGCAGGCAGAGATGCAGCTGGGGTCTGCTGGTCACTCCGCAACATCGTGGGCTTACGGCGGCGGCGTCCCCCATGTGCCGGGTTCGGAAGATGCTGCGCACAGAGCGCGCTTCCCCCGCCGCCCACAGCCACCAGCTGCTACGAACCAGGGGGTGCAGCTGTGCTTCCGGAAACCCAAGGGTTCCACGGGGGAGACGCAAAGGAAGAGAAGTGGGGGCATGCTCCAAGCCCAGCTCCCCAGAGCACCTCTGCTTCCTGGAGTCAGGAACTGGATTTCTGTTCTCAGTCTGGTTTGAAGAAACCCTTGCACGGCCTTGGGAAGGCTGGAAGCTGCAGGTGTAAATAGAGCCCAAGCCTTCAAATCACGCAGAGCAGGGCTGTGCTTGCACTTCACTCTCCCGCCCTGCATGACGGAATTTTGAAGACTGGTCAGCAGGTAGCCCGCGTCACCTCTCCATGTGAAAAGGAAGCAAAACGCGAGATGCCCTCTACGTCAAATCACCTAGATCAGACTTGCCCACTTAGCTTCCATTTTTCTCGCTCAGCTTTGGGCAGAGTCGAGGGGCGTGTGCTACTGACACAGAGATTTCTAGTACTATATGCTTTCCATTTGGCAGAACTCCTGGTTGGGTTTTTGCTCCATCCCGATGGATTTTGAATTCTGTATTAGTCACCTCAAATGTAGTCATCTTCAAAGAAATCCACTGGCCCCAGAAATCCGAATTAATCGTAGACTCAGTCTCTCATGGAGAAAAGCTCGTGCCCCGGGCTCTCCCTCCGGGCTCCAAACCACGGCAGAAGCACCTGGGACCGAAAACAAGGTCTAAAAAATACGCCTTGGCCTCAGTTAAGAGGAACAGTTCATGCAAGGAAACTGAGCCAAATGGGATCGGGAGTTCCTGCTGGCTTTTCCGCAGGGGCAGCAAGGTCCGCACCGGACGGGGCTTGGGACAGATAGGGTTCCAGGAGTAACAGGCTGCTCAGGTCAGAGCCTCAAGCCTTCTGGAACTCAGCCTGGGGCTCCGTCGCTTCAGACGGGCCAGCGAGTGTGGGTGCATTTCTCACCAAAGCAGAAGGTGAGCGTCAAGCGCAGCAAGAACCCTAAAGACCCACAGCGAGGGCTTCTGCTGCCCTTCAGGCGCCCCCCAACGTGCTCTTGCGTCCCGCCACCCAAAGGCAGAGCCGGTCAGAAACGCGACAAGCGACTCCAGGAAGCAGCCCGAAAATCCTCCCCAAGTCTGACCCTAATCAGTGTCACTTGTTCCTCCCCAGGCGTGGGCCCAGCTCCACGGGGCGAGCTCCCGGAGCGCGTGCAGGGGCCGCCCACCCCGATGGCCGGGCAGGAGTCGACTTTTCACCCATGTAGCTGGGCTGGTGTTCTTGTACCAACAATCTGGGCCTGTTTCTCCAGGAGAGGATCCACCTGACAGCCTACAAACTAAGATCCATCAGTCACTTCCCACGAGCTCTCCCTCCTCGCCACCATCTGACCTCCGCCGGCCGCGATACATGAGTTTAGACCTGAACACACTGCTTGCTTTCCCGAGAGCCAGCGTGGAGGTCATTCTGCCCACGCCCTGAGAGCTGGGCTGGTGTTCTTCAAAGTTGGGCTGTTCCAGCCACGCAAGCCCCCAGGACCTCCAGCCTTCGCCTGCAAACTGGAAATAGCACCACCCTCCCCACAGTGTTGTGGCCACATTTCCACGCAAAGCGGCATGAGCTACCTGTAGGCATTTTACTTATTATTACTGTTTGGATTTTCTGACTGATGCACCAACAGTTTTCCCACTTGCATGCCGGAGGATCTGTAAGCCGGCAGGGATGCAACGGGCCCAGATTGTTGGTACCCGGAGGTTATCAGTGGAACGGGAGGTGGTTTGGGAAGCCTTTCCCACCTGTCGGATCCCCCTGCCAGGGCTGGGGTGCGCCACGGGCCATGGAGAGGCCAGCACACGTGGGACCAGCCTGCAGGAGAAAGGTCCATTCCCTCTGGGGACTAGCGCTCCGTGTCCCCAGACCAGATCTGATTGGGTCAGTTTGTCCCCAGCCAGCTCAGTTCCCAGCATGTCCCCCAAGGCAGGCGGCCTCCCTGGGGCACGAAGCCTTGGTCTGATCGGATGGCAGGGTCGGCATCATGCGTGCACAAGAGGCCGTGTCTAGCCTTCCTTTGCACGTCCCAGCCCGTCCGAGCTCCCGGGACTGCTCTCCAAAGCGGTCACTGACGGCTGCCTCTGGAGAGGCCTCTCAAACATTCAACAGACCATTGGGCGAGGTTGGGCGAGGGCTGCATGGAATCGTCCCGGGGGTGCTTTGCCCTGCCCCCCGCGCACAGCCGGCGCAGGATGGATGTGGCTTCATTCCGTTCCTGTACCCGGAGTCCTACCTCGTGACCCGCTCCCACAGCGCCTGCTACATCCCACCCAGTGCATTAAAATGGCCGAAAATGCACCTACTGTTTTTCCCGATTCCTTTCTTTTCCTCCTCAGGCTAAGTTATGACTCTATAATGAGCACTTGGTGCATTTGAAATGATCCTAGAGAGATTCTGTTGCTCTCCTTTTCTGTAAAATAGTCTTACTTCTCAAGAGATAACATCTCTGTGCATTCCACACCCTCTATGATATTAAAAATAATATGCCAAGGTTTTATTTAGTTTTGTATGGGGACCAAGTTTTAGCTGAATAAACAGAAGGAATGACCAAAGGCAGCCTAGACAAATACAGAACCGGGCTTGTTTTCTTAAAGATTTATTTATTTATTTATTGGGGGAGGGGCAGAGGGAGAGAATCTCCAGCAGGCTCCCCCATGAACACGGAGCCTGACGCGGGGCTTGATCCCATGACCCTGAGATCATGACCCGAGCCGAAATTAGGAGTCGGACGCTCAACCGACTGAGTCTCCCAGGTGCCCTATAGAACCAGGCTCTTTTTAAACAACTGGATTGTAACGTAAGAAAGAAGTCTGGTGTGGCTCCCCACACAGCATTATTCCGAAATATACCTGTGACTTATTTTCTTCCATTTCAGTGAAACATTTTACCCTAAAACAGCCAGCCCCCATGTTTTTCTCCCGATGACATCACCAAAGACCCCCACAGATACCCTCCCCAAGCCTCATGGGAAGGGCCTACGGGACAAAGAAGGAGAAAGAAAGACCTGGCTCGGTGAAAACAGAGGCAAGGAGGCTGGCCAGGAACGGGATTCAGGTGCAAGCAGCCGGGAACAGAGAAGCAGGTCTTCACAAACCTCGCCAGGTGGCCCTGCTTCAGCGTCTCTGCTCCCTTCCTCGCCCCCTGTCCACCCACCACAGAAAACTAACAGGAAACCGGCGAAGCCTCTGGAAGTCCCACCGGCCCGGGCAGCGTTTCCAGGGGGAAGGGAGGTCTCCAGAGCTGGTGGCCTTTCCATCCCATTAACAGGAACGCCCGACTTCAGGCGCCTTTCCCGAAACGCAGGGATCACCGCCCTGACTCAGGACATGGGGTGACAGAGGAGAACACCAGCACCAGTCCTGGTTGGAACGGAGCTCCGTGGGGGGACAACAAGGGAGGCCTGCGGCCACGCGTCTGTCCCAGCCTGTGCTCACCCCCGCCGGCGAGGCCTGAGGGGCGCCTGTCCTTCCCGCTGCAGCAGACCTGGCGAATGGCTGCTCTTCACCCAGCATGTATCCTTCATCAAGATTTTCTAGACTTTGGCCGCCAGAATTTTGTCATGTCCCCCTATGGCCATTTCTCGCAGAAGCCTCTCTGCGTTTTGTTTTCCTCGGCCTCACCTCCCACCGCCAGGCGTCGGAATCACGCAGCGGGCCTAACCCGCGGTGTCCGCACCTGCCTGCACGCTGTGCCCCACCAGGCACGCCGCAGGTGTCGTACGGGGCCCTCAGCCCCCCGCGCGGTGCCAGATACCAGTGACACTGCCCACTCCTTCCTTCTTGACTCCACCACTCTCTGGGGCTTCTGAAGACCTTTCCTCCTCCACGCGACCCTGTTCCCATCCGTCCGGGATGGCCGAAACTCTGAGTTTCCTGCTGAGCTCTCCACCCCAGCCCACCGGCTGTCCCAGCACCTCCTTTACTTGTCACCCCACACTGACTGTGAGACCAAATCCAAGCCCCCAGCTTAGGATGTAAGGCTTTCCAAGAATTCATCCTTCTCTGCCAACTCAACCCTGCAGAGCCCATCACGCCTCAGATGGCGACCCCCGCCGTCCTGTCAGCCCTGTCCGTAGGCGCCTTCTCCAAGCTGTTGCGCACGTGGCCCCAGCCGCCCCAGCACCGCCCAGATGATCGGGACCAGCCTCTGCTCTTCTCTCTGATTCCCACACCAGCTCACGCTCCACTCTACCTCAAGGCTTTGAGCATCTCAGACCAAAGTCCCCCCTCCCTCTTCATGCTCCAGGTGCCATGTCTGGGCTGTGTCATTCATTCGGCAGCCCTCACAGGCATGAACCGTATACATGAGGACATGAGCGTCTTCAGGAAAGAGGAAGACCTGCCCTATAAATCGTGATAAGCCGTTCTGCGTCCCTGTCAATGTAGACACTCCACGCAGTGGGAAAAAGTCAAAATAGTTAACAACTGCACAAATTAACACATAAATGTATGTATAAATGATAAAATATATCCCCCCTTGTTCTCTAAACCATGACTTTATTCCATAAGTGTGTTCATACATAATCATTGGCCCGGATAGATGAATTCCAGCACAAATTGCTTATCCAATCATTCTAATAATTTCCAGCTCATGGACAGCCTTGGAACATGTTGGCATGACTTCCGGTTGACAAAGGTGTTCCCAGAAGATGCCCCAGCCTGAGCCACGACTTGACATGGGGACTGCACAGTGTTTGCAACAACACCCTTACTAATTCCATAGTTGTCAGGTGACTCTAGTCTCCATGGAGAAGTTCTGTTGACGTCACTGACATTGTTCATGGTACAGAAACCTCTGTCAGCATTTGCTATATTCCAGGAGAATATTCCAGCCCAGTAACACTGTCTGACACTTTGCACGTCCTGGGTCTCCACCATTAAACCGAATCATGAACCCCGACTGTTGGATTGTCATGTTCAATTAGCTGGCTGCATTTGCTCTATCTACAGAGCCTCACATGTCCTTTGACCTAGTTTCGGAATGCCAAAAATGGGAAAACCTTAACACTTCCTTTTATTTTCTTAGCTTTTCAGATTAGAGCACGAGTGCATTTTTACATAATTTATTAGACAATGTGGTTGCATTTCCTCTTGGAATAGGTATACATGTTTCATTTCAAATTTCATATCTGATTCCTTCCCTTGAATATCAGCTTCCACTTTTCCTTCTTAGTCTCATTTGTTGTTTTATATATTCATTGACTCACAACATATTTATGAGCATCCACCAGGTGTGAGGTACCGTTCTAGGCTTGCAGGACACATCAGCCACGACTATCAGCAACAAGAATAACAAAGCTCTCTGCCCTGTGGGGGCTGACAGTGTAGAGGAAAGAAAATAAAGACTGAAGTTCTGAGTGTGTCAAGGAGAGGAGTGCTGTGGGAAAGCACCTAGAGCAGGGACGGGGAATCAGGGCAGGTCTCTCCTACGAGAATAAATATGCGAAAGCTTTCTTTATCCTCGCTGTAATAGCTGAAACAAGTCTTTCCTATAACGCTAATGAAAGTACTCACTCCTCCGTTGGAGCGTCATGTTTATGAAAGCCGATCTTCAAATGTCTAACCACCCCCATCACACAGCTGTTATCAGAGAGACTGCACAGATCTGGACACCCAGCTGTACCGGGGACCCACAAGGCCCACAGATTCTTTCAATTTACATTACACACAGTATTTAGTACTCTCTGCTCTTCGCTTGATATTCAAAACAAATATAAAGCTTTTTGGGAAAAGATATAAGGTGATCAGCTTAAATATTTTATGACATCATCCAGATATAATCAAGTGTGGTCATTTTAGACAATCTAAATGAAAACATCCGGAAATTTTAATGAAAATCTGGTAGCGATGATATACTCTCTCTATATAATTAATTACAATTAAGTTACAATTACAGTGTAATTATAATTACGTGAACACTGTTTATAGATACCTGATGTGTTTTATTTGGGAAGATTTCCCACTGAAATTGCTCAAACACTAATAATAACAATCGATATGTAGCTACATGTACCCCTTCTGGACCCAGGAAATCATGAAACCAACCAACTATCTTCCAAGTCCTTGTGTTTTGCCCTTCAAATACATTTTACAATATTCTTAAGTGAAAGAAATGAAGTGTGACCAGTAATAGCTAAAATTTTGCTGCCTGGGTTTGTAAGTTTTCCCAAAAGTTGTTTTCACGTTTCAATAGATTCATATTTCCACTCAGCAGCATCAACATCTAGATCACAATGATCCACCTACATTAATGTTACTCTTTTTTTTAAGTCCTAGTAAGTGTTTCATGCCTGAAATGCCACAGAGGTGGTATTAAAGATAATGATAGTACTTTCTGAATGTTTTTCATTTGCTTTATCAATATCTTTTCATAAAAATTTTCCTAAGTTTTTATTATTTTAAATGTTTACTATATGAAACTGAATTATGATATTCTTTTAAATTTTCCCTCATTAATTATTGCAAGTGTTCTTTATGGAAACCATGAGCCTCTAGCAGAACATGATTATCTTTGTGCTGAAATATATAGATGATTAACATTTTCAAATTTTAACATTACAAATGTTGGCACCATTTGCATCTGCCTTTATACCAATATCAATAAGCCACTCATATTTTGTTGAAATAATCAAATTGTGTTTCATTCAGGAATGCAGCTTTTCTGATTCATTCTTGCATAACATCAAATCCTGTTCCAAGCTGGTCTGGTATTTACACAGTATCAGAAGACACTCCCAGCCGCAGATGTTATTACTTCTTCCTTGTTCCCCCAAGATTTGGAAGATGGGTGCCCATGAGATTTAAAGGGACCATTAACCCACTTATCCAGAGTGGTGTTTGCTTATAATATTTTATTATAAATCCTGCAGTTACTACTTACATAAGAAACAAAGCACACCACAAAAGTAAAACTATAAGTTTCTCAGGAAACAGTAAGACAGGAAGCCCGTGTATCTGTAGTCGTCATGATGGTCTATAACAATTAGCGTGACCTATGTTAGAATTCCTACGATTATGAAATAGTGCCCCTCTCCTGGCTTCAATTTTGCTACTTACCAGCCCCTATGGAGACACTGTAGTATCTTCGCGCACGGTTCTTCCTGACAGCATGTTGTTGCCTGGCGGCATCTGGATGTGCCACTGGGTCTTTGTCTCACTTGCGGGGTGCAGAGCTGAACTGAACGGAATTAAATTACCATCGTCAAGGGCTATTCTTTTCAACACGCAGATGGTTTTTACATCTAACTAAAGGAGTGAAGAGTTGGCTAGCTCCATTTGTTGCCAGCACCGCCTCCCCCAATGCCAGCACAAGCCTGGTTCACCCCGAGTGTTCCAGAGCCAGTGGGCATTGGCGTCAATGTGCTTCAATGGACCTTGCTCGCTCTGTCTCCAGGCCGGGACCAGACTGCTTGTATCGTCCTATGTCAGGATCTGCTGACCTCTCCCATGGATCTCAGGGCTGTGTTCGTCACCCTAGCATCTTAGACCAACATATTTCCTTACTGGACTAACGAACATCCTCATCACTTTACCCAGTTTCCTTCTCTGAATGTTGTGAGGATAAAGGAGAAAATGTGCACAGAGGGCCTGGTTCATCTTAAGCACCCGGTATACATTAGCTGTTCTCATCATACTGTGCTTGAACCAGACCTCTGGATATTATCTGGGTTTTCCCCCAGATGCTGTTGTCATCCATGCAGACACGAGCTCCTGCTCCCGCCCTGGGTATGTGCTTTAGGGTCAGCAGCAAACGTGCTCACGTAACCTCTTTGATTTGTCCTTTCAAGGCTTGGATTCTGTCAGTTTTCTACTAACTGGGGGTCTGATCATCCCATTTAGTTATTTTTCAATCAATGTTCTGTTTCTCTTCTTTCTTCCGCTGCTTTCATGTGGAGAATTTCCCAACATCCATACAGAAGAATAAACAGTAAAGCTGTGACCCGTTAAGTTTATAATTTGCTGACTAATCCTGCCATAGGATTGATGAACACTGCAATTCTTACACGGATTTGGAATTTCTTGCAGCCTCTCTCAACTGTCTAAATATTTAGACACATGGTATCTAAGCCATACTATGTCTCTCCCCAAGTACTCAGCTCCCAGCTTGGCCCATGAATAGAGAATGAGATAGTTTTGTTTACGGTGGAGTGGGAGAGTCTTTTTTGAGAAATACAGAAAATTAGGGTTTCCAAGCTGGGAGGGATTCCTTAGGGAAGTGGGAGAGTTGCTATAACCAGCGAGGTTCATGGCAGCGAGTGGGGAGCAAGGGTTTTATAAGCGGGAGACCTGTTTCTGCAGACCATGTGGACAGCAGTCTGGGAGCACCGTCCTCCCTCCTGCAAGAGGCCAGCCCCTCAGTGCACACCCATGAGCCCAGGAAGGGGGGAGAGAGGGCTGCGGGGTGCCAGTTCTGAGAGCCCAGGGCAAGGGAAGGCATGACTGGGGAAAGGGAAACAGGCAAACTTTAGCTTCAGGTCAAGATTTTAAAAGCATCTACCCCAAATACACGCACGTGAACGCTGTCATGAGCTGTGAGACTAACCTCCTGCCCTCCACCCATACCTGTCCATTGAGGTTCTGAGCTGGGAGAGACCTGCTCCCAGTCAGAAGCATTATCTGAACCATCCTGGTCAGATAAACCCGAGTCTCCACCAGTGGCCTTCTCTGTGGCTACCCCACCTCCCCTAATCAGGACCGCCCTGAATCCTCTTGCTTTGAGCTCTTTCTCTTCAACCTCACTTAATGTGCCGATCGATAAAACCTGGATTTACAGACCAAAAACAAGCAAACAAAGAAGTGCCAGCTTGTTTGTCTAAACTAGCCTTCATCATCATCTATGGCACAAATGAAGCATGAGCTGTGGATGAGGTGACACTAGGTGTGATGGTGAGAAGCTCACACACATCCGCGTGGCCATGCAGGAGTAACGGGACTGGACTGTCTCTGATTCTGTTCAAAAGAGTGTCAACCAAATTCCCTGGCCTCGTGGTCCACTCCTTCGAGGGGGGGCATGCTCATACTACTTGTACTGCCCACTACTACCATCATGTCCCTTGCACAAGGTCTTTCATCTCTGGCGCCCTCAGCACTGGGCAAGTAAGGGTTATGTTTAGAGGTCTGCGTGCATATCACCACCCACGGATGGCCGACAGACAGGTCCCTTACCACATCAGCCCGGTGAGACCGTCCTCCTCTGGTCCCAAGGCTGAGCTCAGCGCTGGAAACAGTGCAGTCCGCACTGTCTGTCACCACCCCAAGCACCATGGCTGCAGTTGGCTGGTTGCCTCAAGTAGGTCTCCAGCCACAGCCAGGCTGCTGCAGCCTTCTCCTCCAGCTCTGCCCCTGCTCTCGCTGCCCCCACCGTCCAGGCAGATTCACAGTACTTCCTCCCAGCCCCGCCCACCTGCATCAGGGTCTCCCCCTCCCCACGCTCCTCCCCAGACATCCCTGCTCAGGCCTCCAGGGCTCAGGAATGACAGAGGCTCCTAATCACCCCACACGAGGCCACCGACTGGTTTGTCTGGTTCTGGAGACTTTCCTCCCATCTGGTCCAAGCACTCAGATGACGCTTGGCTCCTGGTGCCTCCCGTCTCCTCCTCCAGCCAAGGCTCCAGCCACTTCCTCAACCTCCATCATGCCCCCTCTCCGCGCAAAGTCTGCCATTCTCTGTGACACATGCTTTGTCTGCAGCGCTGTCCTGCCTTCCCCTCACCCCTGTCACATTCCCCACACCACAAGCCAGGGGAGAGCTGGTATCCCCGTTCTGCAGATTGGGACACACTTCAGAACAGCGGGACCCCCTGGCTGAGCAGACCCAGAGCAGGGCTCCCTGGGGCCAACCCCCCTAGCTGGAGGCTCAGTTTCCTCATCACACGCGCCCTCTTCTTCCCAGACCTCCTGTCCAGGCTCCTGATGTGCGGGAAGGAGTTCTGGACAGTGACAGCCTGGCTGAAGAAAGCTCGTAGTAAGTCAAACAAGCGGAAGGACGTAAGCAATGAAGCTGATCATGGGGAGAACGCGGGGAGTGATGAGTAGGAAGTGAGTGGCAAAGGCTGTGGGGCTCCAGAAGGAACAAGGCAAGTGTCTGAGTGTCCAAGGCCACAGGGGCCATGGGACGGGAGACTTGGAGCCACTGGGAGAGGCGGGCACCTGGTTGGGCCTTCTGCCCAGCAGTGGAGGGCCACCCCAGAGGGCAGCGTGGGGACACCGGCCTGGCTCCGGCTCTGCTTGCCCACTGTGCTGGGGGCAGGGGGTCCTGCCCCCCCAGCGGTCTCTGCAGATTTGGCCTCGAATCCCCCAGCCACACGGTGCCGTCCTCCAGACACGAACATCCACAGTTCAAATGCGACCTCCTCTCCCTCGCAGTCCACATGGGTGGTGAAGGAAGGGGAGCCCGGGCAGAGCAGCGCTGGGACCTGCGGTGAGCGTCATCCTGGAGCGGCCAACGCCCTGGGGACCCTCCAGACAAGGGGCGGTTTCCAGAAGAAACATCTGACAGACATCAGTGGTTCCCTCAGAGGCAACTGAAGGACATTTCAGGACATTAGCCTGGTTACCGCGTGGTGTCGGGGGCGACCATGCTCCTGATGGTGGGCACTGTGCAGGGCGTCAGCCTGGTCACGTCACTCTGCTCTACACCTTAACTAACATGGCACCATGTGTCAACCAGGCTTTGATTAGAAAAACTGGTCAGGATTCTAGTCAGGGAAGGTCAGCCTCCTTCTACGCTTTCCTCCTGCCTCAGCCTGGGGCTTCCGGTCTGCAGGGCTCCACTCCCCCTCCTGCTAGGCTCAGGGATGGGGCTCCACCTCACAGGACCACCCTGGGCCACCCAGCTCCTCTTGAGAAGACCTGCGGACCTCCAAGGCCACCTGGAAAACCGGGGTGGCCATGTCCCCTAACCTGGCCATGAACTCCTATGGGCAGCGGGTGTAGATCTCGCGTGTCATGTTGCAGGCGCCTGGTCCACCCAGTCCGTGGGGGGCCTCAGGGACTCCGGGGGACAAATAGACAGACTCCCAGCTCTGGTTACTGTCCCTCTGGAGCAACCCAACCCTTTGTCTGCTTTAACAGAAACACACAAGCACAAACCACCCAAACCACACAAGTGTGTGTGTCTCTGCCCAACCCATTAACAGCAGAGACGGACTTCACAGTCCAGGTCATTAGTAACCAATCAATGGGACCAGATCAGCCCCTAGATTACAAAACATAAGGTAGAACCAGTCGAGAGGTCAAAACAACAGAGCAAGAAGGCCTGAACGATTCTTAAAATCTGTCCTGTGCCTGCCCTCCCCCTGAACCACTCATCTTTGCCTGGGCACTTCCCAAGGTCAAGGACGGGAAGCGGTGCAGGCACACACATCTTCACGTCCCGTGTGGCCCCAGGGGGAGCTGGAGATGCAGGTTGGCAATGACAGGTGGTTTTTAGTGAGGACATGCACGGCCTCTGAGTGCCCGCGGAGCTGGAGTACACGAGCCCGAAGCAGCCGCGATCCACACGTTCCTGATGTGATGTCATCTTCTCCACGAGGTGTGTCCTCCCCTCCATCGCACAGGTGGGGAAACCGAGCATCCACAGGCAAGCCACTCAGCCGGGGCTGAACACCCCTCACTTGGCACCCTAGACTTCAAATGTCTACACTGTAGAGCTGCTTCTCAACCCTTCACGTGAACACCAGCAGCGTGGGCAGCCCGCCATGACCTGCACTCTCCCAAGCTTCTCCCAGCAGCAGGGCACTCTTCACGCGCAGGGCCTTTGGACTCAGTCCCAAGACAACTCCTGCCCTTCCCTAATTCCGTGACTGATCCCAGATTTTTATTCTTGTGGTTCAGTTTCATATCAGTCAAGATTCCCCAGAGAAGCAGAACCAATAGGATATCATCTATATACAGACAGAAAGATTTTTAAGGAATTGGTTCAGGGCATCTGGGGAGCTGGCAAGTCTGAAATCCAAGGAGCAGGTGGGCAGGCTGGAGACTCAGGAAGAGGTGACACCGGCTTGAGTCTGGAGACAGAATTCCTTCTTCTTAGGAAACCTCAGTCTTTGCTCTTAAAGCCTTCAACTGATTGGATGAGGCCCACCACATTAATGTGCTTTCCTCAGAGTTGCCCGATTTAAATGTGAATCTACACAGTACTTCTGCGTAGCATCTAGCTGGGTGTTTGAACAAATACCTGGTCATCATAGTTGACATATAAAATTAACCATCACAAAGTTTCTCGTTCTTCCTTCCCTTTATCATGGCGTCTATGCTCAAGCTTTATGTGTGCCACTGAAACAGGCCTTCCCTACAGCCCCTTCCTTCCGGCGCCCTTCCTCGGCACACCAAGGCCCCACCTAACCTGTTTCCAGCTGCAACTATGAAGAAGCCCTCCACTTGTTCTCCTCACACAATCTCGCCACATTCATCTCCTACCACATTGACACGCCCTCCCTCAAGAACCTCAAAGCCTTCCTCTTACCTAGAGTGGCAGGTCTCAAATGCTTGGGGCCCAGGACCCATTTACAATTATCGAGGACCCCAGAGAACTTTTGTTTATGTGGGTCATTTCTACAATACTGTATTTGAAATTAAAACTGAAAAGTATTCAAATTCTGCACTACTTCCTTCAAAAATAATAATGCACCCATTTCATGTTAACATAAATGACAAACTTTTATGAGAAAACATATTTCCCCAAACAAAAAAGAATGGTTAAAAAAAAGTACAAAAACGTGTATGTTTGCAAATACCTTTAATGTCTGGCTTCACGGAAGAAAGCTGGACCCATGTCTGCTTCTGCACTCAGTCCATTGTGATGTGTTGCTTTCGTTGAATCCAGAAAGGGAGAAGTATTTTAAGATAATTGTATTTTCAGATCATTGCAGATCTCTTCCTTTGATAATACACCAAAACTAGAGAAGTGTTTATTTCTTAAAGATTAATTGCGACATGGAATCTGAAAGTGTATCAATGAGCATTTCATACCCTCAAACTTTAAAATCCGCTGGCCTGTCTTGCACTTCGAATGGACCTTTCACTGGTGTGAGATTTTGGAATAGCAAGCAGGAGTCATTTGGAAAATTATGATTCACTGAGTTTTGCAGATCTTCCAGATGTTGACATATTTCATACAATATTAAAAAATCACGTTTGTTACTATTACCATCAATCTCTTCAAAAAGGTCCTTAAGTATTGGGAAATTGTCAAGCTCATGGTGGTGAATACAAGTTTTCCAAGATTCTAATTTTCACACAAAATTTCAAATTTTGTCCTTGCCAGGAAATATTGTCAGTTATTCCCCTCGAAGAGACAGGCTCACTTTAGTCATTTTCTGGAAAATGTCTGCCAAGGACCCAAACTATGTGGTCACTCGTTCTTCTGAGTAAAAGCGGGGCTCGGTGGGAAGTGGCGGGTTCATCTCCCAACATGAGCTGTGCGGGAGACACCCACCGCCCACCCCGTGCGCGCAGCCGAGCTTGACCATGTCTACGGACTCCAGGGTTGAGACTCACTAGAGTCAATCTTCGCTGCTTTGCATTCATAGCTGAAGCTGGCCGTTTGGTCGCCACCGTCCCTTAGTGTGAGGAATCCAGTGACCACGTGCTGTCAGAGATTCTGCTCGATTTGTGCTAGCACTCAGCAGGGACACCATCACGCACGTGTCAGCATGGCCACAAAGACGGGCACAGTTTTGTTATAAATATTGTTTGTATTCAGCTTTACATTTACAATGGTATGATTATGAAAACAGTTTTGATCTTGAAGACCCCTGAGTGGGGTTCCCTAGGGAACCCCGGGCCGCACTTTGGGAACCACTGGCCTGGAGCACTGCACTCATCCAGCTCCCAACACCTTTCACAGCCCGAGCATCCAATGTATCACTTCACATTTGAAAAAAACCAAAAAACCTTTTACGTCAGTCAGACCTGGACTACAACACTAGCTCGGTTACTAGCTGTAACCTGGTGAAAATGAACAACTCCTTATCAACTTCAGTTTTCTTCATCAGTAAAATGGGATAGTTGTGAGAATTAAATGAGTGAACGCGTGTGAAGCACCATCATCGGTGAGTATTAGCTCCCTTCCTGGTCCTCACTGTGACTAACAAGGGCTGTGATTCTCTGAAAGCTCTGATTTATATTTATATATATAAAGGGATAATCGGATTCATTTGTCCTTGAAGTGAGTGCCCAGGACTCCAAAGTTACACTTGAAACTACATCCTTCCCAAAGATGAGCTGGCTTTGAGCCACCTCTTTGAACATGTATGGCAGTGTTTTCTGAATTATTCGTTTTTAAGTGAGTCCTCTACTCATCCCGTGTTTCGCAAGTGTATCTTCTACCTACAACTAAAGTCGAAGCTTCCAGAAGACAGACTCTGTAGAAGATCCTTTAGCTCCTTCACACCGGTGCCGTATTCCTGCACAGCAGATCAGCCCACAGTGCAGTGGCTTAAAAGCCACAGTGATGGCTACTGTCTCTCTTGTTGCTGTGGGTCCGGAATACAGAGGGGGCGTGGCGGGATGTTTGTCCCTGCTCCGTGATGTCTGGGGCTGCAATCATCTGAAGGCTCTTTCACCCCCATGTCTACCAGGGGACGCTGGTGTCAGCTGGGAGCCCAGCTGGTGCATCAGCCTGAGCACCCACACGTGGCCTCTTCATGTGGCCAGGGCTTCCTCACCACATGGCAGCCAGGTTCCCAGGGAGAGGATCCTGACAGAGAGAGAGCGCCAGGCCCCAGCTTTCTCCTTTGCTGACTGAGCCTCCAAAGTTACAGAGCCTCACTTACACCAAAATTCACTGGTCAGCAAGTAACGAGATCCCACAGGTGCTCAAAGGGAGGAAACACTGACCCCATCCCCCGGGGGAGGAATGCCATTCATGATAAGTTCCAGGAAGAGTATGTGATAGGAGCGAAATAGACAGGTGCGGCCGTCTTTGCAAAATGGCATCCGTCACACCCTCTGACATCCTCACTAAGTGAATGCAAGCACGCACACATGAATGAATGAATGGAGAGGGTTTTCTCAACTGTAGAATGGATCGTGGCATAGCCTAGACTAAGTCACGTGAGTTATATTCTCTGCTTTACTCGTCGGATTCTCCCCCACCGGATGGTAAGTTCCTTGAAGGCGGAAACTGAGTCTTGGGTCCTCAGAGATCCCCCAGTGCCTGACAGCTGCTCAGCAAGCGCCAGCTGGAAGAAAGGAAGGACTTAGGAGGGAAGGAGGGAAAGAGGGGAGGGTCTTCAGACCGCTGGGAACTTTAAGACCCAGTGATATGGGAGGTTCCAGCTTCAAGACCCCCGCTCTCAGTGGGGAGAGAACTAAAACAAGCTCTGCGACGGAAGGGAATGAACATGAATTAATTCACTGCACTATTCTCTCTCCAAGGCCCAGAGCCAGCGTTGCCTGAGGGGTGAAAAGAGTCGGTCTTTCAAAAAGCTCATCTTTGGACACATTTTGTAAATTCAGAAGGATGCCCCAGAATGTTCTGATTCAAATCAAATAAAAGCTACTGTACCAAATAGTAATTTCACCTATGTTTACTTTTTATATGCCAGGTAGTTTTTGCCCCTTTAAAAAAAATAATTCATTTAAATGTCTAATGTACATTTCCTTTGAAAGCATAATGAAGAGAATAATTCAGATAGTCAGTACTTTTTAATGTCAGTGCTCAGTCAGAAAAGGGAGCTTTCTGATTTTGAAAATTAAAGTTACCATGCCTGGGTGGCTCAGTCGGTTGAGCGTCTGCCTTCGGCTCAGGTCATGATCTCAGGGTCCTGGGATCGAGCCCCGCATTGGCATCATCCATCATCGGGCTCCCTGCTCAGCGGGGTATGCTTCTCCCTCTCCCTCTGCTTCTCCCTCTCCCTCTGCTTCTCCCCTGCTTGTACGCTCGCACCATCTCTCTCTCCCCCTCTCTCTCTCAAATAAATAAAATCTTAAAAAAAAAAAAGTTGATGGAAAATAAGAGTTAAATCCAATAAGACTGGAGGTTTACATAAAATCTGATAATGAAAATCAGCTTCTTTAACTACTCAAAGATTATGAAAATGGAGAATATTTTCAAATCAGTCCTGAGCTGGGAATTCTACCAAATTACTCTCTTGATATTTCTCTATGACATCATAATCATTTTTAAATGAATATGCTTTTCTCCCTAACACTCTATTCTTGCTTTCCATTTTCAAGCAGCATCTCGTGAAACCAGCATGTGTTTTGCAGCAAGCACGGTTTACCTTCCTCCTAATTTCCAGCCCCTGGGACAGAACAGAGCCTCCTCCTGGACTTTGACCTCTTAGCTTTCCCACCAGCCACTGATTTGAAATTATTCTAATCAGTGTTTTTAATGTTTCATCTCTGAATATTTAAAAATATTAATTTTAATTTAATTTCAGAATAGGTCATGGTTCATGTGATCAGACACCATCAGCTAACTTCCCAACTCCCCAGAAGGTAACCGTGGTAAACAGTAGAGTCGACCCCACACAGTGTCCCCAGCAAAGCCCACTGCTTGTCCTTGGACCTAAAGGGCAAACAAGTCAAAACTTTGGGCTTGCACAAGAAAGAGGAAAGAAAAAAACCCTTGTCTTCCTTAAAAACAAAGGGTGATTTGGGGTGAATTTTTTGGATAACCTCCTGCATCGCCCGGCGCCGTGGAGCTCAGGGTCGCCCTCAGCCACCGCTGTGGCCACGGTGGACTGACGATACTACTCAGCAGATGACCTTCATCAAGACCTCGGCAATTCCAGATCTTCTGTGGAATGTCAATTTGTAAGTGCGGAGATCCATCTAATTACTCCCCACCTTGAAGAGATCCAGTCCAGTGGCTAAAATGGAAACTTTTAAAAGAAGAATTATGTTTGCAAAATATTTGCAGGCACTTAACTTTCAATATGCCCGTGCTAGTTACATTAACATTAATAGTGCGAGTCCTGGACTATATTCCTCCAAAACCCTGTTTGACTCAGTTTCACTACTCAAATTAGTTACTCAAAGACCACCTAAGAAAGAACATCATTTTATTAATAACTATGAAAAATTATACATAAATGTATTACGTAATTACTATATACTACATGATAATGTTATATATAATTATCATAAAGTATAAATATTATTACAATAATATATCAAATATTTAGAGAAGTCAGATAGAAAAAACAAAATGTCAGTGGGTATTTATGTGATCTTTTGATGGAAAAATCCTATCTTTTTAACAGGCAAAAGCAAAGAAATAACCCACAAGCAAAACAGTTACAGATTTTATACCTAAAATGGTAAAATGCCTAGATGTCAAAATTTTAACCAATGAAGTTAAAAGCAAATGAAAAATTAGAAGGAAACATTCGCATTATATGTGAAAAACAAAGCATTAATTCATCTAATGATTTTGATTATTTTAAAAATCAGTAACAGATAAACCCGTGAGAAAAATGGGGAAGAGCATTAATTGGCAATTCTTTAAAAGTATATAACAAACGTCAAATAATATTACACTTCTCTAGAATGCAAAGTCTACCTCAAAAAATGAGAAATCAGTTTTGTCAATGAAAAAGTTGTATTTATTTCTTTTTTATTATGTTTTGATAAGCATTTTCTCTGGACAGGATCTGTTAAACTGGACACTCTCCAACACCAGTGGAAGAATATAACTTTAGATAACTTTTCTGGAAGGAGTTTTGCCAATACTTCCCAGGAGGCTTAACAATTTCAAATGTTATGACCCATTTATTCTGGTTCTCGGAGCCTACGGAAAAATCAAGAATGAGCAAAGTTGTAGATATAAGGATATTTGTTGTAGTGTTATTAATAACCATGAAATAGTAGGCCCCAAATGTTCAAGAAAAAGAGAAGGGAGAAAATAATTGTGGGGTTTTTTCCTCTGATGGAAAACTACACAGCCATTTAGACAAACATGATTTGAAGAATACTTACTGACCTTGGAAAATGTTTATGACAATGTTAAGGGAAAACAGCAAGCTGGACACGTGTGAATAACAGAGGCTTCACCCACAGTGTGTGCGCAATGACCCATGTCTCTGCGTTTATGACAAGTTCTACTGTGGGTTTTAGGGTATGCCCTGCCTTCAGAGTCACCAATATGCTGTATTATCCCAATTCTGTTGCACAGAAAAAAGATCGAAACAAAATCCATAGAGTACTGTGGTTTTTCTCCCCTAAACTGGAGGGGAGAATGTGGAATTGGCAGGCAATTTTACTTTGGCTTAAGACATTATTTTTCCGAATTCTCCATAATGTGTATTTATTAAATTTATAATTTGGAAAGGGAGCTATTTTTAAATGTAAAATAAAATCTTTAATCTGGGATGAGATGTGCTACTAATTTGGGGGGGGGGGGTTATTTTAGATCTCCTTTCTTAAATCAGATTTTCCCTGGATAATTTATCTAATGCCTAAGCACAGAGCCATTTTGGTAGCGCACCAAGACCATACAATGTTTATATTTATATGTTTATTGATGATTTTCATCATTTTTTAAATTGATAAAAATTTTCCAAGTGAAAATTGAAAGTTAAATTCAATTTCTAATGTTTTTCTTACTAATTTAACATATCTTTGAGAAAATAAACACGGACTTACCTTTTAAGTTAAGAAATATGTTTTTGTTGAAAAAAATCTTAAGCAGGCCATTAACTAATTCATAATTTCTTCTCTTCCTATTTCTATTTCCAGAGGCTGAACTCAGCTAGCTCTATCATAGACCACGTTACCTTCGAAAACGTGGACAGGGCTCGCTTCCCAGAGTGGGGACAATAATCAGACAGGCTTGTTAACAACGCAAACCACGTATTTATAAAGAGTTACCAGTAGCTTACAATCAGTCAAGCTACAATTCCTTTTAAATGATTTGTGTTCTTGTCTTTCTGTCAAAATCCAGCACATCATTGGAAACAAAGACTGAAACTGCCCTGAGTCCGCGGTGGTAACGCGTCCTCTGCATTCTGACCGCACACACGTCTCGGCGGCATCAGTTCCTGCACCAGCTGTCTTGCCTCCTAATCGAGTTCCTGAATAAGCTCGAGATCCGGGGGGCAAAGCCGTAGCCCCTTATACGGCCCGTCGCGTAGCTGGTGCTCAGAAATCATGCAGCTCAAATTCCTGACGGCAGCTTGCACTCAGTGGACCATGAATCCTACAAACCCCGATGTTCCAGAGGCGCTAATGTGCTCACCTCTCCGGAGCCTATGTTCGGTGCCAAAGGAACACATCCTCGGCGGTGGTTCCAAGTCAGAGCCCGCCGAGGCGGAGTCCCCACCCGGGCTGCACGTGCGTGCTGAGGCTCTGTGGGCGTCCGCGGGCCCTGGGAGCTTGCAGCCCACACCCAGCCTCGTGGCCCGTGACTGCGTGTCCCCGTGAGGACTGCCTGTCCCCGTGAGTTCTGCCCTCTGTGCCGTCGCGTGCGGCCTGTGGGCTTTGCCTTCATTCCCGCTCCTCTCAGTAACAGGATTCCGTGCGGTCCGGCCGGGCATGCCCCCTCCCCCGGGGAACGTTCTCCGATCCTGAATGCAGAGGCTCTGCCCTGTTCTCGGCGGTGGGGGCTTCCTGATGTTAAAGGAGACTCGTGTCTTCAAAACAAAGCAAGAAACAAGCCAGAATTTGTGATCTGGGACATAATTGGCCTATCCTAGGAGAACTGTATTTTCCTGCCAGCGTGTAGCTTTCCTCCTGGTTATGACCCCCTGTGTGTGTGATCCACCTCGAGACTGGGACATCCCGGAGGGCAGAATGTGTCTCCGTTCATCCGGCACCCCCACCCCCAGAGTAGCTGGGGTTTTGTGGCCAGAAAGTCTCTAGAGCCATGGGTGTGGATACCAGGACTTGCTGAAGGCTCCTGAAACGTTCAGAAGTTCCTGCTCAGGGGCTGCTATGGCCTGAATTGTGCGCCGCAGAGTCACTGGCTGGAGCCCTAAGTGCCAGTACGACTGTATCTGGGACTGGGGCATATAAGGGGGTACCAAGGTTAAAGGAGCTCATAAGTGTGGGGCCCCCATAGGACAGGATTGATGTCCTCGTGAGAAGCGACACCAGAGTGCTCTCCCCCTTCCCTCCCTCTCCCCTTTCCCCTCTCCCCGTCTCTATCTCTGTTTCTCTACCCCCCCCCCCCCACCCTCTCCCCTGCAGCCCCACAGAGGCCCTGGGAGCGCACAGTGGGACAGCAACCCCTGCAAGCCTGGAGAAGGGGCGTCAGAAGGAGACTCCCCACTGGCACCAGCTCTGGACGTGTGCCCCCAGACTGTGAGGACGCACGCCCGTGGGACTGTGTCACGGTCATTTCAGACGCTGCAGGGATGGGTCACTGTCCTGTCCTTGTGGACGAACAAGCCCATGAAGCCGGGGCTCAGGAGAGGTGCGAGCTCACCCTCTGCCACACGTCCCTGCCCAGTGCCAGGGCGCCCGTCCAGGGCCGGCCTGCTGAGCAGGCGGGGATCCCGCCTCCCGTCCCCCTTGCTCTGCGGGAGGCACCATGGCTCCTGTCCCCTCCTGGCCTGGCCCGAGGCAGCGGGGCGCAGGTCACTGCAGGGAACGAAGACTGCTTTGACCACCCCCCTGAGTAAAAGGTCAAGGAACCCAACAGCGAAGAGTGGCCCCTCCCTCGTGTCCTCCGTGCCCCCCCCCAGCCCCCTGCCTGGCACGGGCCGTGGACGCAGCAGGCCGGCCGGAGGGCACACGGACACCTAGGTCACGCTGGAGTTCAGAGAAACCGCAGAAAGTCTTCAATGCTGCTGCTCGTCGATTATCCCCTGTCCTACCCCTACTCCACTATGACTCACTGGATTACACCAAATATGACTGCCGGCTTATCCGCCCTTCGGACCGACCCGCGCGCACGATTCCTCTGCTCCATCTGCACCTCGGTGCCCTGGGAGGTGTGCAAGGAGCCGTCCGAGCTGGGACGGGGGCGTCACGCCAGGGAAGGAGACACTGGTGTGCACAGCCTGTCCCGCCTGTCCCGGCGCCCAGGAGCGTCTCCCGTGGCCCATCCTCACTCCTTCCGTGGCTCCAGCTGAGCACTTCAGGGGCCGCTCAGGCGCCCGGGACACACGAACAGCAGTCTCTGTGCTCAGGGAGCTTCTGGAGGGAAGTTGCCCTCCACCGCACAGCCGAGGGGCACACGTTCTGATGCCAGCCGCCCTGGGAGCAGGAGACCCCTGTTGTCAGAGAGGGTGACCCCGACCCGCTGACGCGCAACTGGGAACGGCCGCTACCCTGCCCTCACTCCCGCCCGCCATCCCGCCCTCACCCTCACCCACCCCCCACCCACCCCACTCCTGCCATCCTGCCCTCACCCCTCACCCACCCACCACCCACCCCCGCCATCCCGCCCTCACCCTCACCCACCCCCACCCCCTCCCCACC
>NW_022589712.1:1967514-1996562 GCF_004348235.1 Phoca vitulina | reverse complement strand
CCCCCCCCCCCCGCCACCCAGTCTCCCCACCTCCACTATCCCGCCCTCAACCCCCTTCAGCTGTTTCTTGGTTACCACGGAGACTTCTATGATCATCACTTCAACAAGGTCCTTCCTATCTTGGAGTCTCAGGTTTTAAGGCTGAATCATTACAATATGATTCCTTTGGCATTTCCAGTAATGACTTGCACTCACCTGACAATACGTTGTATCTTCATCTCTACTTCGAAACAAACGTCAAGTGTTATCTCCAGTGCATTTTACAGTAAACTTAGTATAGGGAAAAAATGCAATGAAAATGTCCACAAAATCCATTTGCAAAAAGTCCAAAAATAGCGAAACAAAGCAGCCTTCCGAAGGCAGTGCTGTGGGGGCGGGGGGGTTTCTGGGGTCCCCCGTGTTCCGGTTCTAATCTGGGCTCGGATGACAAAGGTGTGCTCAGTTTGTGGAAATTCACCAAGCTGACACGTCAGTACACTTTTCTGTATGCACGTTACATCCCACAAAGAGTGAAAGCTGACCAAGATATTAATGGGAAGCAGGGCTGGGTTACAAGGCAGGAAGGTGGCTCGGCATCCAGGGGCCTCTGCGGGGCGCGCAGGGCAGGCACGGTGCCCGGCTGTGGGTCCCCTGCCCTTGTCAGAAGGCCTACATTGCATAAAACCCAGACTCCCGCACAGGTCGCAGGCCCTGTGGCCGTCCTGCCACCTTCCCGCGGCAGCAGCGTTCGGGGCCAGGACGGGGGGCAAGCTGTCCCTTGGACACAGTTTCCTGGAGCGCTCAGAGAACAAGTGTCTGAGGCAGCACTTGGTGCTAGAACAATGTCCTTTCCAGGCATGGACTGCACCGTCCACGTTCATGTTCCTTTAACTCTGAAGCCCAGCAACACAGGCGGCGTTCGCAACAAAAGGCGCCTGAGACAGCGTGGGAGGCGCTGAGCGGCGGACCAGCTGCAGGTGCGCGGCGCTCACGCCCGGGACGGCCTGACACCCAGCAGGGGCCGAGCACCGCAGAGGGGTGAGCTGAGCCCCGCGAGCGCCCAGGTGGTTGACTGGGAGGCTAACGTTGCCATGTTTCCACTCGGCTGGGATATTTTAAAGCGTTTTGCCGAAGCAGGCCGATGAGAAAGGTGGTCAATGAATCAGTGTTTCGAGTCTCCCCACTTAGAAAATGTCAAAGCTAAATGCCGTTTTTACGATATTTTTTTTTAAGTGTGGTCTGCAGGTTCTGTTTCTGCAGTGGTTTGGGGCTGATCTTCTAGGAGAGGGCTGGTGGTGTAGCCGGTCTACACAGTCCTGTTGCTCTTTCCGGAATGGTGTCGGGGCCTGTGGCCTGTTGGTGTCATTCCCTTTCATCCATCCTCTGTCGCGGGGCCTCGGGCACGGGGTCTCTGACCAGCACCTGGGAGCATGCACTCAGGATCGAGGGCTGCCGCACGAGGAATCGGGAGCCGCAAATGAAGCAGAAGGGGCAGCAGGTGCGTGAAGCCGCCCCGGAGGGAACCAGCGTCGCATCCCCACCCTGATGTCCGTGTTTTACTGCCGTTGTTCCTTTTATGACAAGTACCTAAAGTACTTCCTGATAAGAACTTAAAATCCAAAGTCCACCTCACTTTCAACATCTTGGAATTTCCAAAGGGCAGCGCTGTTGAGGTTTGGTTCAAACTCAGAAAGTTGGATTTGGTGCTAATGTCACTCCCCATCACGTTCTGGGGGCTTCCACGGGAACACGCCACAGAACTCAGGACGGGACCCTCACCCAGACTCGCTCCTTCACTCCGAGCCTTGAAGCCGTCTACGTCCAAGGACTCCCGGAGGTACACGCTGGCCCAGGACCCCTGATGCGCTGTCGAGTAGCATTCCCCATCAGTCTCCCCCATGGCAGTCTTCCACCTTCCCCACCATCCAGGGCAGGACATGCTATTTCACGTTTATCTGGGACTCCGACCTTCAGCTCCCTCATCAACATGGACGTTCCAGGAGGGCAGGAATTTGCTTTTCCCCCAGCAAAAATCACATGCAGTGCCGGATACAGTCACATGAATAAACTGTAGTTACACATTAGTGCAGGGAAGGCAAAACCCGTCCACGTCCTTCTGCAGCCCAGGACCCGGAGCAAAATCACTCTGCAGAGCCCTCGGCCAGCGTGACCTCTGCAGGCGTCCGCTGCACTCACGGCTCCTAAGAACCTGGTCCTGCAGGTGCAGAGCCCCCCACCCCGTAACCCGGAGGTTGCTCTCTCACGTTGGAGGGGCCTGCCCTCATCCCCAGCCCGTGGGGACAGCTGTCATGGAGCAGCCCTGTGACAGGGAAGGCGCCGAGACCCCACAGGTTCATGTGCCCGGGGTCCTTCGGGGCAGGCCCCCAGCAGCTGTGGTGCTTCCTGCCACGCTCAGCAAACAGTGTCCGTGCGTGTGTTCACGCACACATTTATTGCGTTCACTATAACCACAGCGCGAAACAGGCAGACAGTCGCTCATGATCGGACACAAGGGTAAGGATTCTCAGAGTCAAAGTCAGATGATGGGCCGGTGGAAAGATGACGGGCAGACGGACAGACGAGAGACACAGACTGAGAGGCCGTGCCTGGCTCTGAGAGACATTTATCATCACCTCTGAGACAAGTCAGAGACTCGAGCGCAGGGACAGCGTTTGGCGGTGTGCGAACGCTCACGCGTCTGTATGTTCGCGAGCCGGGAGGGAAGGGAGGCGGCGGGAGGAGAGCAGAGGCTCACCCGTGCTTCTCTCAAACAGGCGGTCCCTCGCACAGCTGCAGCGGACGCTCCGCCGCCCTCCCCAGGCCCAGAGCGCACGGGGCCCGGCCGATCCGGGAACGGTCGATTCGGGGACAGACGCTCCTGAAACAAACCACCTGCACGGCCTCTCCGGAGCCGAGCCCCTTCTCCGGGCCCCTCCCGGTCCCCAGCCAGAGCCCCGGGCACAGCGTGCACAGGCACCCCGCCGCTGGGCCGCCCGCATCTCTCCACTCCGCTGCGCCCGGGCTGCTCAGACGCTGGGGGAGCTCGCTGCACAGGCGCAGAGACAGCCCAAGACGATGGGGCGCCAGGAGGGAGCAGCTGGGGCTCTGCCCCAAGCTCCATCCTTTGGACGCACCCCACGCACCCAGGGCCTGCAGCAGTGACCTCAGTTAGGCTCGGTTGCCTTTCTTGCTCCTCTTTCCCTTGCCCTGTTCCCCACTCCCGCTCCCTGGGTCACCGCTCCAGTTAACCCCTCGCTCTCAGAGGGACCCGGGCGAGACCCCACTTAGGGCCTCGCTTCCCAATGGTGCTGCTTACTGGAGGCCTGAAGTCCCTTCCTGAGAGCGTCATGGGCCACTCGGAGGTCAAAAAGGAGTAATCAGGACAAAGACGACCCAAGTCCGCGGCTGGTGCTCAGAAGCCGCGCAGCTGCTCCGGCTGGAGGTCAGCGACAAGCCTGCGGGAGCCGAGCCTGGAGGCAGGGGGGGTGCACCTCTGCGCAGCAGGTGCGCGTCTGAGCAGGGTGGTCTTCCCAGGGCAGAGGCAGCTGCCAAGCCGGCCCGGCCCGGCTCCCGCGGCCCCATGCGGCGGGACATTCAGAAGCGCGCCCGGGTGCCCGAGCCCCGTCCGGCACGCCTGGCCAGCTGCTCCGTGGGCGGGCGACCGGCCGATGGAAGTCAGCTGGCTCCCGTCCACGGCACGACGGAAGGATGCGGGCACTGCAGGCACCGAGGGCCGTGCCCGGGAGCGCCACCCGCACGTGCCTCCCGAACTTGAGCAATTCCAGGCTGGAGCCGGAATGAGCCCCCACAGCCGGCAGGAGAGACGCGTGGCCGGGAGCAGCCCCGGCCTGGGCAACAGTGGGAGCATCGGCTGGGACAGCCCTGCCCCCTCCTGACTTCTCATCCCCTCGGCGTCCTTCCCGCTGCCCCCCGCCCCCCAAGGCCAAGGATTCGGCTGCTGAAGAGAGCCCACTGGCCGGCATCGGGGAGATGTGGGGCTTCCAGGCTTCTGGCAGGAACCGGCTAGCGGTCCACGGTGAGGGCGGCGGACGTGGGTACACAGTCAGCAGGTGGGGCCCCCGCTCCAGCGATCCAGAGAGAACAGTCCTACAGGGAGCGTGCACAGTCCAGGTCGGCGTGTGTCCAGTTGTCAAGGGGAACGGAAGACGCGTTCAGTAGCCGCCCCGCATGCTGCCTAAGGAAGGAGGTGATGGGGGAAGACGGTTAATCCGTCCATTCTGGAAGATTCCAGGAACTCCTGAGGAACGCAGACCCTGGCCGACTGAAACTCTAGAGGCGCTCTTCTGTCTGCAGCGACTGCGATATGTTGGGGGTACGATGCCATGGGACAGCGCTCAGGGTGGGCGTGGGTGCGAAGTAACGCTTCGGACCCACACAGAACAGCCTGGCCCCTCTCAGCAGCTCGGACACTTGAGCCAAGCGGATGTCGCCAAGTGAGCCCCTGTTGCTTTTCCAGTGGGGGATTACCCCACTGTCACTGCCCTTCGGCGGCAGAATGGGGGCTGGGGGGCAGACATGGTCTCCGAGGTCTTCCAAACTGTTCTGCTCTGTGACACTGAACCTGGTGAAGAGGTTCTGGAATGTTCCTCAATGACAAGCATACCGTGTTTGCAGTCCTATCAGCTAGAAACAACTCAGCCTCACCATCGCGGCGTCCTCACGCTGCTCCAGCGTGGCCTGGGCTTTAGGTGCAGAGCATCTGGGGCCAGGTCCCCGTGCCGGCTGAGAGCCTCGCAGGCCCCGGCCAACTGCACGAGCGCTCCGTACCTGAGCGCCCCATTTATAAACGGGACGCGGAGACAGGGCCTCAGGGCTGGCATCGGAGGTCCTGATGCCGGGCTGGAGAAACCGAAGGGTGCTTTGTAAAGTGCCGAGTCCTGAATGCTGGGTGTTTCCCCCTCTCAGCAGAAAGTTATAGAACAATGTGGGATTGACTAATAAGCAAAAGGATCGTATGAATTGGTAAAAAGGGAAAACGTTCTGAGATTCAATGAAATGTCCATAGGTTAAGGGATTTTTAACATCCAAGTGAAGTAGAACTCACACCTAGTGTTTGTGGCTCCAACAGGAACATGAGTCTGCTGTTGGGGCACAATCATTTCATCTTTACCCTTCATGTGACAGAACCAGCCAGCATGTAAGTTTGCTTGGGAGGGTTTGGCCTTCCTTCATCTTTGGAGCTCACTACCTGAAGCTTTGTTCCGTGCCCTAATGGCGACCTTAGGTCTTACGGAACTTCCTTGTACGATGGGCATGAGGGGGTCCTACCCGTTCAGAAGGACCCGTGAGGATGGTGGAGTCCCCGTGTGCGCGGGCCCGCACTTCCTGACACCGCCCAGCTGCCCAGGAAGACAACCAGGTGTGGTTTCTACAGCCCACTAGCTAGCCCGGCCGCCTCTGACGAGTGAAGAAGGGTCACCCATGGGAGCCCTCTGCCCTGCTGACATGGCCAGGTGTCCTCCTCGGCTCATGGAAGGGTTCTCGGCCCTCCAGGGAGCCGTAGAACAGGCAGGAGAGGCAGTGAGCTCCAGGCCAGGGAACAGATGTGGTAGCCAAAAATAGGCCAGTCCAGTCCTGTGTGGCTCAATCAACTCATGCCTTTGGGTATTAATTAGACAGCCAAAGTGTGCTGAGCACCGTGCGAGGGGTGGTGAGGACTGAGCGAAGGAGGTGTGGGCGTGGGCCTTGAAACATGGATAGTACAGACCAGAAAATAAGCCTACCAGAAATGGGAGCGAGAAAAATCAGAGCCGAGGGGACAGCCAGCCAGCCAGCAGCCCTTGGGGAAGGCAGGGCTTCCGTCTCTGCTGGGAGCTCCTGGTGTCTGGTTCCACGCTCGGACCTCCTGGTCCCCGGAGGCAGAACTACCAAGATCGCCTACGTTTGCCTTTAACACATTTGCCTACGTTCTTTATAGTAACCAACCGACCCAAGCTGGAAGTTCTTCAAGCTGGCCCGTCGTGGTATCAACCTGGCTTCTCAGGTGAAAACAATGAACATTCTAGTCCATTCCAAAACAAAAACAGTTTTTAAATGAGGTGGTTGGGTAACCCAGGGAACCCCAGCGGTGCGCGCAGGCGAAGGGCAGCTTCTGGGCACGGGCCCTGCAGCCCCAAAGCGCCTGGGCTGCCGCCCCCACCCACACACTCCCACCCTGCTGCCTCCCACACGCGCCGCGACCGCACCTCTGCAAATATGTCATTCCTTTAACGCCATCCTGGCACTTTATTTGGTTGACATTATTGGACAGTGACCTGTGACACAATTTACTTTTCTAAATAATGGAAATCTACTCCTTACTTAAAGGCCAACATTTTTTAAACCGTTTGAGATGGTTTGTAATACGTGAAACTTTTTCTTTTTTTGCATTCTTAAACAGATGGTAATTTAACTTTGATCTGTGTGTGTGATTCAGTGCCTTTGTTACGCAAGGAAGTTTGGGGACCCTCGGGTCACCTGGAGCCCCTGAACTGAGAGGGTTCCAGGCTCCCATCACTGAAGTCCTCTGGGGCTTGGGGTTTCTGGTGGCTTCGCTTCTTCCTCCTCACACTTCTTGCTGTATTTTCCTTTAACAGATTTCAAATCTTATCTTGTGGACCACGAAACACGACAGTAAGTAAGGAAAGTGAAAACAACTTCAGGACTGGGAGAGAGCCCAGGGAAGGGCAGACTGGGAACATCAGGGTCGCGGCCCCTGTGCTGTTGGTTCCCCAGCTCTGCACCCAGGCCCCCCCCGGCTCTGCACCCAGGCTTCCCTGGCTCCACACGCAGGCCCCCAGCTCCATGCCCAGGGCCCCCCGGCTTCCCTGGGTCCACGCCCAGGCCCCCTGACTTCCCTGGCTCCACACCCAGGCCCCCCGGTTCTGCACCCAGCCCCCCCAGCTTCTGGCTCTGCCCCCAGGCCACCCTCCGGGGCCTCTGCACCCCAGCCCCCCTGCCCCCCCCCCCGGGCCCCCCGGCTCCGCCCCCAGGACCCCCGGGCTCTGCCCCCAGGACCCCCGGGCTCCACACCCAGGATCCCCGGGTTCTGCACCCAGGCCCCCTGGCTCCGCACCCAGGATGCCTGGGCTCCGCCCCCAGGACCCCCGGCTCCATACCCAGGCCCCCCTGGGCTCTGCACTCAGGCCCCCCGGCTCCGGCCCAGGCCCCCCCGGGCTCTGCTCCCAGGCCTCCCTGGCTCCACATGGAGGCTCCCGGCGGCCCCGGCAAAGAGGGGAAGCAGAGCAGCGCACTGGTATTTCTGGCCTCCTTGACCTGGCCTTCCTCTACCCTGACCAGGCTCCGTCCCCAACACCAGTGTGTTTCATCCGTCCCACTCCATGTCCCTACACCCTGTGTCCCCGGCTCTGCCGCTCTCACCAGCAAACCTCTGGACAGAGATGTGACACTTCCTGGTTCTACTTCCTCCCTCTCCTTCGCACTTCGGACAGCTGACAGGTGACTTCCGGGCCCCCCAGTAGACCCTTGCTTCCTGAGGGATGAGTGCGGCCAATAGCACTGTGGGGCCTCCTCCCGAGACCCCACCCGCCCCAGCCTCCTTCCTCTCATCCCCGGGAACCGCGCTGTCTGGACCGAATTCTCCCTCTCTGCCACTCTGTCACACTCCTCTGCGGGCTTCTCTTCTCCCACCTGCCCCTTAGATGTGGCCCCGGGGATCATGCACCCACGGGGAAATGCGGCAATGCAGGGCAGCCCTGGCCTGCGGGGGGTCATGCCTTTATCCACCTCCTGCGCATCTTGATTTCTCTTTCTGCAAACCCGATTCTGGCAATTGTGAGACCAGAGCTGGCCTCGGCTGTGCGGAATGCCATGGGGCAACAGGGCTGGAAAGGGCATTGGAAGAGTCTGCAGATGGAGGGAAAGGCTCTGGGGGGAGTGAGGGAGGTGGGTGGGGGGGCTCGCAGAGGCTCTGTGGCGCATTGGGGGTCTCACATTGCTCAAGAAGCGCAAGGAAAGATTGCAACTCCTGGGGTTTCTCTTCGGCCATGGGACTGAGCCACAGGGTCACCCACATTCCTGCGCTGTGGGGTCATTCTCTGTCTGCCTGATATCGCAGGTGGCAGCGGTCGGTCAGGCCTGCTCACGTTGGTCAGGCCTGCCTCTGCTTTGCTGTCTGTGTTAACGGCATGCCCCCCCTCCCCCCGAGAGCCAGAGCGGGAGCCCTCCCCCTGCTCCAAATTACTGGGGTTCCTGCCGGAAAAGGAGGCACACGCAGGAGTTAAACCTAGGAGTCTTACGGAGGGACCGTTTCCACGGGTGTGGGCAGGGCTAGAGAACACAAAAGCAGGGTGGGCTGTTGCAGGATTTTATGTACGTGAGATTTCTCTGTGGAGACAGAAAGTGGATCTGTGGCTCTCTAAGGCTCCAGGGACTGGGCACAGTCTTAGGACCGCTCCGGGGCGCGGGCGCCTCTTCGGGCTGAAGACAGTGTTCTGAGGGCCTGTGCGGCCACCCGCCCGCGCCTGCGAACGCACCCAGGCCACTGGTGGTACACGTTGTACGGTACGTCCATTGTGTCTGGACGGAGCTCTCATGTGTGTTTTAGTAGGGTGCGGGGCGGGGGAAGCATCTAGACATCTAGGAACTCAGCGCTGCGGGAAGCCCTCGCCGCAGACACGGGGCGGGTGCAGGCCTGGGCCACGACGAAGTGGACACACACACCTGCGTGTCCTTCACCCCTGACTGCTTCCCTCACCGATCTCGGCCGCCCCCTCAGTGTCCATCCAGTCCCTCGCTGGCCGCAATGAACCGCCTGCTCATTCCCAGCAGGGTGAGGATGAGGTCCTGGGACGTGCTGTGCTCGCTCCATCCTGCGGGTGAGCCACCAGGCCGAAGGCCGAGGCTTCCACTCTCTCAGTCCCACATATGTCAGCCCTGAAACGTGACGTCCTCAGACCCTGGCCCTGCAGGGGGACCCCAGGCCTCCAGAGTGGCAGAGGGCCCCTGGCCTCCACTCCTCTGGACACTTGCGCAGCTAAGTCCCAGCTCAGTGACAAAAGGAAAATCGGTCAAGGGAGGGGAGGAAATAAGCAGAGCTCCTTAAACGTGGCCTTCTCCTGCTTCAGCACATCACGCACTGGACCCAGTTCATGTGAGGCCAGGAAGGCGTGTGGGTCAGAAGAGGGGGCAGAAAACAAAGCTTTGGCGGCCACCGATGCGGTCCATCTGCTTGGTTCTCACTCTATCATTAGGGAGCAGGGTCACCAGCCCGCTGTTACAGGTGAGGGCACTGCGAGGTGTGGAGAGAGCGACCCGGCAACAGCCCCAGTCAGGCCACAGGAAGTGGCGACAGCAGGACTACCTGTCCCGCAGAGCTTCCTACACCAGCACCTGGCGTATCTGCAAAGCAAGCAACGTTCATACGGGATCTCAGCGCAGGGCAGGTGTGGAAGCGTCCCCGCCCGCTTCTGTCAAGCACTTCTCATCTGTTACAGCCGGACAGCATCTGAAACCACTCTTCCTCGCCAACAAATCTGCTTTACATTTTGTGTTCCTATTGTTTATTCCCCAGCAACAAACCATAACCATCACAAATGTAAACAGGTACAGGGCAGCGGGTTTAACTGGGGAACTTTGTCACACACTGAACAGGAAACTCACATCTTTGCCAACAAACTGAAAATCATATCCAAGGACACATCTTCTGGGAGCAGGGCTTGCGAGAAAATCTCCAGAAACACACTATAAAACCATTTTTCAATGAAACTAAATATTAAGGAGGATTTGGTGGTTTGGATGTTTTCCTTAAACAGAAGTTATTGTAAGATGTTTTGACAAAGAGGAAGTGCTATTCCATGTAGTTTAATATTTCATAATTTCCCTGTGAAATTTTACAAGAAGCTCTGGTAAGAGTTTTTAAACATTGTAAACTCTTGTAGGGGTAGTAATGTTACCATGCATGATCAATATCCAATATTGGCAGACGTCCAGTGAGTGAGGGAGAGAATATAAAAGTTAAGGGGATTCTGCCCTTCCTTCAAATAGGAACTTGAAACACGAGAGAATACAACAGTATCAACGAGCCTCAGGGCAGAATTTGTCATTGAAAAATAATGCCTCATCACTAATACTGTGTCATAGTTCCATAACTCAGCAAGCCTGAGAAGCCAATTTCTATCTCTTGGTGAGAATGATAGTCGGTTAAGCATCTGACTCTTGGTTTTTCAGCTCAGGTCCTGATCTCAGGGTCATAAGATCGAGCCCCACGTCAGGCTCCCTGCTCGGTGTAGAGTCTGAGATTCTCTCTCCCTCTCCGTCTGCCCCCACCCCAAATAAATAAATCTTAAAAAAAAAAAAGAAAACACAGTAAGACAGAATTATGAGCAATGGACATTCTTCGGTAGTATTTTTTCTTAAAAACATTTCCTATACTACACAAAGCGTGCTTTTGATGGATAAAACTTTAAATGTGCCCCGATGCCAGATACTGTGGCGACCTACACGGAAGTGTGAGTTTTAGTCTATCATTTGCAAGTATCTAAATAGTTGACTTGAAAAGAGAAAAATGCAAAAAACTGCATTTAATTTTCATCTGGCTGCTTGTCCTGTAGATAGCTTCAGAAAACGCTATTTAGATATAATTACAAGTAACAAATGACCTAAAAAAAAAAAAAGTAATGATTGGTTGACAAATATTTACAATTTTTAGAAGTTGATGTCAGGAAGGACGTATGCTTTTGAGGGACTAGCATTTGCCAAGGCGATCCAGCACCTCTTCTAGTCCTCAGGATAACACTGACAGCAGGTGGGCGACCGGAAGCATGTGAGGGCTCACCCTTCTTGCACGTAACAGGTTAGCCTGGCACAGTGCCCAAAGATGCTGGCAGAAGACACAAGCCTCTTGGCTCAGAGACAAAGGGCTTTGTTGCTCCCAGCAAAGCAGGTAGTGTGAGTTGCACGCCCACCTCCACCCCCCTGCTCTCCCAGGCCCCTGGGGTGCTGTGGGCTCCTGGCAGATGCTGCCCGTGCAGTGGGTCTGTGCCACAGCTGAGCTGCCACGGCTCCAAGCCTAGGAACTCTCAATCTTTTATAACCTACTCTTGGCCCCCCAGGAGACATTATCTTTATTGCACAGGCCCACGAAAAAATCTGCCCCTTATAGCTAAGATAGAGGAGGACACTCTCTGTCTCCCAAACCTGTTCACTCTATCACCACCCTGGGAAAGGTGGTTGTTAAAAAAGCTGTCAGGGCCACCACCCACAAAACATGCAGAAAGCCAGACACCCATGGAGGATTGTCTCCCAACAGCGGACGATATTCCACTTATCACAGATTCATCAATGCAACACTTGAAATGGCAACCAACTTGCTCAAGGTCATAAAGCTTATCGAGTTGAAGAATCAGGATTCATATCTAGGTGGGTCTGATTCCAAGCTGATCTCTCCACCATGCAGCTGGATAGCATTCTCCCACATAAGAGCTGAGTTAATCAATGTATAAAAGGCACTCTTACCGCAAATTCCCAAGTTTACCACGCCTATACCTGGGATGTTCAACATTTCAGTGACAGACCTATTATCGTCAACCCTTTTAACCATGTCTAACATTATCATCCTGCATTTTTCAAATGCAGAACATGAAACACAGAAGTAAACTAGCAGTAGAATCAGAATTGTAGCATGTTTAAGGCACATCTTTAGAGTGTTCAGTCCCGGCTCTGGAATGCAAGGCAAAGTAGGAACCACCTCTGTCCCCTTGATCCATCACCTCTTCAGACCACATGACTTCTAACGCCACAGTGGGTGGCACTTGAATTTGGGCAAACTGTACAGTTTTCTTTCTTGTAAAGCTAATAACATTATATTCATAAATCTTGATAATTTGGTAATCTAACATAAAAAAGTAATCTGGTTTCTGAACAAATTTTATAAGTCATTGTTATATGTGCATTTCTGCAGGGATTTTTTTTTTTAACCAGGAAACACTTTTTTTTTTTGTGAAGATTTTATTTATTTGTTTGACAGAGAGAGAGAGAGAGAGAGAGCAGGAACACAAGTAGGGGCAGGGGGAGAGGGAGAAGCAGGCTCCCGCTGAGCAAGGAGCCTGATGCGGGGCTCGATCCCGGAGCCCTGAGATCAGGACCTGAGCCGAAGGCAGACACTTAACGACTGAGCCACCCAGGTGCTCCAAACACTTTTTTTTTTAAGTTGTAGTTAAACTTAAAAGAATTCTAGTTTATTTTTAGACATGAAGAAAGATTTTACACACTTGAAATGCATGGTTTTATTCCCAGTGTTGGTTACTCTGATTTACTTCTAAAATGTTTATGCTGTACATGCCCATTTTTTTTTTAAAAGAAGCAAAATTGCCAAAATTAAATGTCTTAAAAAGGATCAGAAAGAAAAAAGTAACCAGATTTTTCCTGAATCCAACCACCTCAAGAAGTGAAAACCACAACAGGAAACCACTCCGACCAAGCACATGACATTTGCTATATATATAACATGATTTGGGTTGCAGATAAGTAGAATCTTTTTCTCTAACTTTACTGAGGTATAATTAACATACAATGAACCACACATATCCATTTAATCCTTTTTCTCCTCTCCCAGATATGTGTTTTGTAAATATTTCCTTCCAGACTTGAATAGAATCCTGGCGTCTCAATAAAACTCAAACATAAATGTTTCCAAATTAAAGCTTCTTAAATTAACTGTGAAGTTTTACATTTTTAATTTGTATAGAAAAGCAAGATAAGAAAACAAAGAAAAGCAAGATATGTTATGTTCTACTTTTAACTAAAACTTTTCAATTTAAAATTTATATCCAACAAAAATAAGTTATCTGATTTTTAAAATTATATTTAATAATTTAGTAATAACTTTTTTATTGGCTAAGAGTATATTTTAGAAATATTAATTTACAACATTATACTTGATTTCTTGTCCTTTCAGCCAAATGAACTGAGAATGTTTTAATCTATAAAATTCATTTTAATTTGCACTGTATTAAGCAGATAAGGTAGTGATAAATAAATCTATATTGTGCAACAGTAATAGTTATATTTTGATCATATAGAACATGTATGCTAATTTTTTTCATTTAGAAAAAAAAAGTTGTTCTACAACATAGATAAACCTTGAAAATATTACACAAAGTGAAAGAAGCAGTCACAAAAGACCACATATTGTATGATTCTTTTTATATGAAATGTCCAGAATGGGCATAAAAGTAGAAACAGAAAGATGACTGGTTAACTAGGGCTGCAGAGTTTGGGACAAAATGGGGAGTGACACCTAATGGGTACAGAGTTCCTTCCCAGGGTAAAGAATATGTTCTAAAATTGGATAGGATGATGGTTGCACAACTCAGAATATACTAAAATCCACTGGCTACACACCTTGAAAGGTGAACTTTATGGTATGTGAATTATATCTCAACAAAGCTGTTACTAGAAAAAGCTGTTGAACTTCCTGCAGTAGTATAGGTAAAGCCCACTTTCTACTCTAACAGTGCTCAACCAGACACCTGCCTTTTCCATAATTTCATGGCTTTCACATGGTTCATGCCAATCAATAAAACCAAGACTTGGTCCTTTGAAAAGATTAATGAAACTGAAAAACCTCAAGGCACAAATAATATCAAGAATGAAGTGAGAGACATCACTACAGGTCTCATGATGTATGAAATCTGTAGTGATGTCTCTCACTTCATGTGCACATCACGCAAATAAATTTGAAAATTTAGATGAATTGAACGTAATTTCAGAAAAAGGAAGCTTGCCAATGCTGACACAAGAAGAAATGGAAAATTTGAATAGTTCTGTAACACTTAGAGGAACTACATCTATACTTAAAACTCCCCCACCCTCACCACTCCCACCCCTAAAGTGAAACTCTAGACCCTAGTAAATTCTATCAGATTTTTTGGGGGTTGGGAAACTCAGAGAAAAGAAAAAGGGGAACACTCCCCGATAATTTTTATGAGACTGGCATAACTTTGACGTCAAAATCTAACAAGGACAGTATAAGAGACAAAAATGATAGGCCAATCTTCCTCATGCATATAGATGCAAAATTTACACATAAAATATTAGCAAATCAAATATAGCAATGTATAAAAAGGATGACATATCTCAAAATTTGGGGCTCATTCCTGGGAGTAGCATAGTAAGAATATTTTTAAAAAGAAGAAAATTAGGGGTGCCTGGGTGGCTCAGTCGTTAAGCGTCTGCCTTTGGCTCAGGTCATGATCCCCGGGTCCTGGGATCGAGCCCCATGTCGGGCTACCTGCTCAGAGGGGAGCCTGCTTCTCCCTCTCCCACTCCCCCTGCTTGTGTTCCCTCTCTTGCTGTCTCTCTGTCAAATAAATAAATAAAATCTTTAAAAAAAAAAAGGAAGAAAATTATACGATCATAGAATTAATAAAGAAAAAGCATTTGAAAGAACTTAAACCCATTTACGATTAAAAAAAAAAGCTCTTAGCAACCAGGAATGGAGTGGTACTCCTTTATTATGATGAAGGGTATTTTTTTTTTTTTTTTAAGATTTTTTATTTATTTATTTGACAGAGAGAGACACAGCGAGAGAGGGAACACAAGCAGGGGGAGTGGGAGAGGGAGAAGCAGGCTTCCCGCCGAGCAGGGAGCCCGATGTGAGGCTCGATCCCAGGACCCTGGGATCATGACCTGAGCCGAAGGCAGACGCTTAACGACTGAGCCACCCAGGCGCCCCTGAAGGGTATTTTTTTAAAAAGTAGGAATAGAGTAGAACATCACTGTTATGAAAAAGGGTATTAAAAAAATTAATAGTGAAATGTTGAAACCTTTCAATCTGAGATAAGGAAGTAAACAAGTTTTTGGTATCGCCACCTTTATTCATCACAGCCAATTCAATAAAGATATAAGGGTTGGAAAAGAGGTAATAAAACTGCCATTACATGCAGCTGATATGATTGTGTACATAGAAAACAAAAATTATTAGCATGAATAAGTGAGTTTAGCAATGTTGTTAAACACAAGGTTACTATTTTAAAATCAATTATGTATCTATGCATTAGCAATAAACAGTTGGAAAATGAAATACTAAAAAATATACCATTTATGGGGCACCTGGGTGGCTTAGTCAGCTGAGCATCTGCCTTCGGCTCGGGTCATGATCCCAGAGTCCTGGGATCGAGCCCCACATCGGGCTCCCTAAGGGGAGCCTGCTTCTCCCTCTCCTCCCTGCTTGTGCTCTCTGTCACTATCTCTGACTCTCTCTCCCAAATAAATAAAATCTTTAAAATAAATAAATGAATAATAAAAATAAAAATACATTTACAATAGCATAAAACATCAAATATTTAAGATTAAATCTAAAAAGAAGATTCACAAGGGCTACATAGAGAAAACTATAAAACATTATTAAGAAAAATTAAAGATGGTGGGGGGGATATACCATATGCATGGATTAGAAATGCTTTTATTATAAATATATCAATTCTCCCCAAATTGATCTATAAATCCAATGCCATGTCAATAAAAATCCCAGCTGCACTTTTTTGTGGTAATTGACAATCTGATTATAAAATTTACATGGAAACACAAAGGATCAAGAAAAGCCAAGATGATCTTTAAGTGAAAAGAACAGTGGAAGGGCTTAGTCTACGAGATATCAACATTTATTATAACATTTTGGTAATTAGGGCAGTCTTTTTGTGCAGCAATAGGTCTAGGTCTACTTAGACCAAAGAAACAGAATAATTAGTTTAGAGGCAGACTCACACACATGTGGACACACAGTTTACGGCAAAGCTGGAGCAGCGGGAGGAGCTTTTTAATAATGACGCTCAGAAAACCTGGGTAATCAGCATGGAAAAATATAAAACATAACTCCTACCCTGAAACAGTACACGACAATTAATGCCAAGCCTACCATTTATCTAATGTGAAGGGTAAAACATTGAGAGACGATCATACAAGAGCAAAGCTCTATGGCTATAGGATAGAGACAATGTCCCAAATGAGACATAAAAGAGCACTCCCCATGGAAGGAAAGGGGCATGCAGTAGGCTACGTTAAAGTTGAAAACTACTCAAAAGTGAAGAATAGAAGATGCTACTGAGAGCGCAGAGCAGTCACCCACCAGGTAGAAAGTTTACACCCAGGACGACTCACTAGTTCCTACAACCAATCAAGAGAAGACGGATGACCGAACAGAAAAATAAGCAAAAGACTTCAAGAGGCACTTCACAAAGTAGGATATCCATATGGTCCATAAATATGTGACAAGAGGGTTATTCTCACAAAAACGAGAATTAAAATAATAAAACATCACTATATGGCCACCAGAATGGCTCCAGACAGAACCAACAGCAGCCCTGTCCCCGCGCTGGTGGCGCTGATCGCATGGGCTCGTGGACCCGACGACCCAGCAAGGCTGCTCCGAGGCACACACCCGACCACGGCGCGCATAAAGACGCCCACAAACTATTCAGAGCTGCACTGTTCTCAACCGTCCAAAGTTGGCAATCACCCAAAGACTCCCTAGCAGGAGAAATTATCGCCCAGTCATACAATGGGATGGTGCCCAGCAATTAATAGGAAAAAGCCACCACACACAACTAAGTTGATGAATCCTGACGCCCCCCCACCCAACACTTTGATCCTATCTTTATACACTTCAAAAACTAGACAAATTAACCTGTGATACTGGGAATCATGAGAGTGTTTAACTTTGGACAAGGAACGAAGGGGACTCCTTGAGAAGAGACATAAGTGGGGACACTGGGGTGTTAGGAATATTCCATTGTTTTATTTTATAAACTGGTATGTTTGTGTTGCGTTAACTGAGCTGGTACACTTATGTGACTTAAACATAAAAGTGACAAATACTAGTTGGGTCCTATTTGAAGAGAAACATCAACGACGTAGCAAGCATTATGTGAGTTCAGAGGAGAGAATATTACCAAGCAGAGTAGTTGGCCTGGTTTCTCGGCAAGCAAGGGGCAGAGAAACAGGCTACCAACCAGGATTCCCAATACTGTTGTATTTCTCACCTGAAGGCAGAATGCCCAGGTAAGCGTGGTCTGGGCTTTTGCTTTCATGTGGCGAAATTCCTGCTCTGTGCTCTGTGCCCTTCTCCCAGGACTAGCTGAGGATGCTTATTAATTCACCATTGTGCTTTTCCCAAAAATACATGGAACTGATACACAGCTATTGTCCATTTCCATCTAAGTAAATGCAGTTACAAACTAAAAAATAATTTAGCTTTTGTCCCTCAGCTGTCTTCCTCAGGGACCTAGTCTGGGGTTGATTCTGGATTCCAACACCTTGTTTATAAAATCCCCCAAATATGTCAGGTGCTTTCATGTTGCTGGATCTTTCGGAAGGTGTTCTGATTACAAATATCTCCAAATACTGAATTCTCATTTTGGACTAAAACACTTTCTTCTGGGATAATTATCACTGCCCTCCCAGAAAAGCTGTGAAACCTGACAACTTTCTGTTTTCAACAAGGCAAGTACAATGAAGTCAAGTCTTAACTGAGGAGAAGTGGGCACCTCCTCTTTTTTTGCTTCTGTAACTTTATCCCTGTTTATTAGCTAATACTGTCTATATCTAGACTTTAAAATTAGCATCTTGTCATGTGTCACCTCTCATTCTGATTTTCTCAACCATTTAAAAACAAAGCAGGCTGGGTCTGGCCCACAGGCTGTAGTTTGCTGATCCCTGGCTTAAAATATTAACCTTTGTTCATATTAATCCATAGTCTACATGACCTCAGAAGTAAAGGTCAGTCATGAAAATGTGGATTTATGGTATAGAAAATCATACAAGACTGCAAGTATTTATTTATTTTTTATTTATTTATTTTAAAGATTTTATTATTTGACAGAGAGAGAGAGATAGTGAGAGCAGGAACACAAGCAGGGGGACGGGGAGAGGGAGAATCAGGCTTCCTGCCGAGCAGGGAGCCTGATGCGGGGCTCGATCCCAGGACCCTGGGATCATGACCTGAGCGGAAGGCAGACGCTTAACGACTGAGCCACCCAGGCACCCCAAGACTGGAAGTACTTAGAATATGCCTTTTTAAAGATGGAACTCACCCTGCTTTGCCACTCCTTATAATTGCCTTGCAACAAATAAACCACATTATTAAACTAAAAAAGAAAAAACAAACCATTTGTTTTTAGTCTTTGAATGGACATCTCTTCATGAACTTCTATATTTAAAGAAATCGTTTTTAGCTAGAACATAATTATCTCACCCGTAATTGGGCATACATCTGTTGGATACTTTGTTATGTATACTCTTGGCTACAGCCCCTTTAAAGATTTTATTTTTTACTCTATTGCCAGTTCACTATATTTATAAATTGAAATTCACACTATAATCTTGTCTTCTTTATTTAATGACTGTGGGGAAAATAACAGTTAAAAATTCCTCCTGGAAAAAAGTCTTGTTATTGAACCAAAAGGGTCAATTTCTGGCATCCCAATCCAAATGAAAGTATAAAATCATAGATAATTCTCTCAAAACTCGCTGCTGAGATTAATGTTTTAAAGGATGCTAATGATGTCTTAAGTTTCTCATGGAAATTGCAACCATGAATTACTGAAATTACATAGTACTTAATACTGTTTTGCTAATAATGTATTTCTAACCGCACTGAGGCTTTATGCTACTCTAGTGAAAGCATCATGGTCTCAGTACGTGTTAATATGCAATTATTTTAAAGAATTTAGTATCTAAACAACAAACTGCTTTCATCTAGTCTACAATGTAAGTTACTCTGTAATGACGGTATATTTATTCATTTCGTCCTTAATACTTACACAAATCTATATTAAACAAACAAAAAAACCCCTGAAATAAATAATTGTCATATATTTCAAAATAGACACTCAGGTCAAGGGTAATTGGAGACATTTGAATAACAAAACAATTTTACTTTATTTTTCTGACAATTGTTTTTAAATAGACTTTTCTTGTGAAAATTCCAGCGAACATTTGTTTTAGAAAGACAAGAATATTACTACATAATGATTTAACCAAATTAATTACACAGTTATGTTTTGCCTTGTTAACTACCTAAAAAAGAAATATGTATCTGTGCATTACTTTTAAAGAGATTGGGGGCACCCATGGCTCAGGACCATGCTACTCTTGATCTCAGGGTTGTGAGTTCGAGCCCCACGTTGGGTATAGAGATTACTTAAAAATCTTAAAAAAGGTTAAAAAAAAAGAGATTAGACTTTGGTGAAAATATTGAACAGAGAAATTTGTGTAGTCTTATAACTGCCCTACATATAGAAAAAAATAAATCTTATTCTCTGAAATTACTTTAAGGTTTGTGTGTTTGCAATACCAGGGAGAGAGAGATCTCACTGAAGGGTGAACATTGCAGGAATGCAGCTCACTTACTTTTGAGGATCCTGAGCAGCCTGCCAATTACGTAGATAAGAAAACTGGGTTTTAGAAAGATATCTGGCCACTAATGGCCAATGACAGTGTGACCTTCAAACTCGGCTCTATGTGACCCTAAGTCCATGCTCTTCCATCAGCTGGGGTGTGACTGCAGAGGGATGAGGTGCACGGGGGTCCCGCAGGGGTGCCCCTCCAGTTGTGGTTAGCGCACTTGCCCCACTTCAGTGTTGAGGCAAGTCGTCCCATGGTAGTAAGCAGCCCCCACATTTCAGGGCTTCACACCCACTGTGGGACCCAGTGACCCTGCAGGGTTGGCTGCTGGGGAGACTGGGCTATTTCACTTTATGGCTCTCCCACTCCTACACAGACTTTGCCAGGCACTGCAGCAAGGGAAAACAGGGCTGGCCAGTCACTCACTGGCTCTTAAGTGACATAGTGCTTCTGCACCATTTCATTAACCAAAACAAGTCACAGGGCCATGCCTAACACCACAGGGGTGGAAGGTGAAATCGTGTGTGCTTAGCAGAGGAAAATCAAAACCAGTAAACAGCACGGATGTCTAGGGAGAAGGTTAGGATTTCACCTGGTGGCTATAAGAGGGGATATTCCCAGTGGAAGGAAGATGTGAGCAAAACTGGGGAGGTGAGGAGGCAGAAGCAAGTTTGTGAGATGGAGAGGCATTCACCTGTGAAAAGTAGGAAACTAAGCTACCAAGATGAGCCAGGCTGAGCTGACTGCATGTGAGGCTGTAATCAGGGGGATGGCAGCTATGATACGATTGCTGTCGTGTGTTAGGAAGTTCAGATGGGTTTGAAATAGGAGGGACAGTGCAGCAAAATCTCAGGAGAGTACTGAGGGTAAAGAGAAGTGCCAGGGTTGGGGACCAACAGGACATGCAAAGTGAGAAAGGAGGGAGTTAGAACGACCCTGAAATCAGAGCAAGGAGCCCCTAAGTTGGGCGTTTGGAGAAGGCATGTGATGGGGTGGGGGGGCGGGCTGGAGAAAGAGGGAAAAGGAGGGGACTGGCAGCAAAACACCCTTGAGTCTTGGAGATGGAAACAACTGGAAAGGTGGTTTAGTAATTTGGGAAGGATAGATGAGCACTTGTTTTCTCCCACATACAGAATTACAGTTTAAAAATTCACAGTACGTAATGTACCAAATTCATTACAGACATTGCATTGTGATGAAAACAATTATAATACATAGTGAAAACAACCACCACCCAGATATTTATTAAAGCATTCTATTGCTTACAACTCTCCCAAGGCTCTAGAGGCTTACTGCAATGTCTTGAACAAATGGAATTTCTAATGTAGTGTCTTTTAATAATTAAAAATATGCATAAAAAGTTAAAATTTTACAATTTTTCTTTTTTCCACATCCATAAGCATGAATACTTCTGTACTGTCTCACTCACTTTCAAGTCTGTTAAAAAAATCTTTTCTGCAACCCTACAGTACCAATGTTCAAATGAGAATGACAACATCTCTATAGCCATGGCCTCTGGGCGAGCACATTCGTGTGCCTTACTTGAATTTGAACTGTGTAACAGTTCTGTACGGTGGACAGTCGGGGAATCCGCACCGTGATGTTTATTTTTCACCAGAGGAAACCAAGTCTCAGAGAGCTGCAAGGGTCCATTCACTGCCCTATAATTAGTGTTAAGAGACAGACCTCAAACTTGAGAATTTGACCGTTGACCCTGTGCTACTTTCTCATCCCAACACTTAGGATAACACGTACAGAATAGATTCCCATGCTGGCTCTGTGACATAATGGAGACAGTCTCACTTAGGTGTGACTTCAGATGTGTGACCTTGGAAAAGTCAGTCTCAAGGTCAGAAAGGATCTAAAAGATCATCGAAGCCAGTGGTTATCAGATCTGTCAGAATCACTCAGGGAGATTCTGGATCCTGATTCAGTGTCTAGGATTGGGTTGAGGGAATATGTAGGTTTAAAAAGTCCTCTGAAATGTGAACATGGAGTTGACAGTTGATAGCTGAGGAGTAATTGTTTCCCTTCAAGTTATGATAATGGTATTAGGAAAATATGTATTTTTGACAGTCCTTGTCTTTTTTTTTTTCTTTTTTTAAGATTTGAGAGTGAGAGTGCACATGTGGATGGGTGCACGTGTGAGCAGGGGAAGGGGCCGAGGGAGAAAGACACTCTCAAGCAGACTCCCTGCTAAGCGTGGAGCCTGACGCAGGGCTCCATCTCATGACTTGGAGATCATGACCTGAGTGGAAACCAAGAGTCGGTTGCTCAACCAACTGAGCCACCCAGGGGCCCCAACAGTGCTTGTCTTCTAAGTATTCATTGGAAACACTTAGGAATGAAATAAAATAATGTCTGACTACATTTAAAAAATAATCCAGGGAGGAGCAAAGAGGGCAGAGAGTGCGTGAAACAGGCTTGTGATGAGTGTGGGAGCGGTGGAGGGTGGGAGGGGGCAGGGAGCTCTCTATACTATTATGCCCATGGATAGCATTGAAAATTTTCTATCCTAAGAAAGCTACAAAACAAGTAAAAAGCTCCCTAGGAATCTCTGATGACCACCAACTTTTGGAAATCTCAGATCTAATCCAAGCACATCACTCTAATTACAGAGGTTCCCTGTCAGCTGGGCTATTTGCACTCAGCTACATTAGAGCGGTATTGCTGAGAACTCTCCTACTTGCTTTCCCGGCCAGTAGCAGCAATCAAGAAATAGTGTTACTGAAACAGGGTGTTCAGAACACAGCTGACCCTTGATCAATGCAAGGGTTAGGGCGCCAACCCCTCAGTCAAAAACATGTGCTTTACTTCGGACTCCCCCAAAACTTAACTACTAATAGCTGCTGTTGACCAGAAGCCTTCTGATAACAAACAGTTAACCCATATTGTACATTATATGCATTATGTAAGGTATTCTTAAAGTAAGCTAGAGAAAAGTAAATGTTATTGAGAAGATCTTAAAGAAAATAGCTTTACTGTACCATACTGTAGAACACCTACGTGTGAGTGGACCATCGCAGTTCAAACCCATGTTGTTCACGGGTCAGGGGTGTAGTGAAGTAAGGTGAGTAAGAATGGCTGGACACACGTGCCCCTGTGTGAGCCTGAGTGCTCTCCCACCTGAGGTCCGTCCCTCAAAAATGGGCATGTTTTCTAGGTCCTCTCTTGGATTCTATTCCTTTCCCTTCATTCGCAGTCCATTCTCAGGTAACTACTAACATTTCCACGCTGACCTTTACCCTGCAGTTTCCCAACTCTATATCAAGTGTCGGTTTACTTTCCTTCATCCTGCTTGGATTTAGAAGCACATTTAATTTGAAGACTCATGTGTTTCTGACATTCTGGAACATTCCCACCTTTTATTGTTTTAATTATGCTTGTCTGTCATTCCCTTCATTCCTCTGGAATTCTAATTAGATTAGATTGAACCCTTAGCCTATTGTTCTTGTCCCTCATAGGACTCCTGTCTTTAAAAATCTCTTTCCATTCTACTTTCCAGATGCGTTTCTGAGCCCGTTTCTTCTATTATGTTTATGTCAATTGCTACATTTATCATCTCTAGGATTTCTAGTTGGTTCTGTTTAAATATACGCTTGTTTTATTTCTGCCACTTCAATATTTCACAATTTCTTTTCCCTTTTTATGGGCATTATCCCATCATATATTTCTTTAAGTTTCCTAAATATTTATTTAAAGCTCTTTTCAGAATGTTTCATTATTCTTATTTTGTCTGGAGTGAATTTATCTTTTTTTAAAATTTTTATTTAAATTCAATTTAGTTAGCATATAATGTATTATTAGTTTCAGAGGCAGAGTTTAGTGACTCATCAGTTGCATATAACACCCAGTGTTCATTACATCAAGTGCCCTCCTTCATGCCCATCACCCAGTTACCCCATGCCCCCAACCCCCTCCCCTCCAGCAACCCTCAGTTTGTTCTCTATAGTTAAGAGTCCCTTATGGATTGTCTCCCTCTCTGATTTCATCTTATTTTATTTTTCCTTCCCTTCCCCTGTGTTCACCTGTTTTGTGTCTTAAATTCCACATATTAGTGAGATCATATGATAATTGTCTTTGTCTGATGATTGCCTTATTTTGCTTAGCATAATACCTTCTATCATCCATGTTGTTGCAAATGGCAAGATTTCATTCTTTTTGACGGTGGAGTAATATTCCATTGTGTGTGTGTGTGTGTGTGTGTGTGTGTGTATACACCACATTTTCTTTAACCATTCATCTGCTGATGGACATCATCTGGGCTTTTCCCATAGTTTGGCTATTGTGGACATTGCTGCTATAAACGTTAGGGTGCAGGTGCCCCTTTGGATCACTATTTTTGTATCCTTTGGATAAATACCTAGTAGTTCAATTGCTGGGTTGTAAGGTTCTTCTATTTTGAACTTTTTGAGGAACCTCCATACTGTTTTCCAGAGTGGCTGCACCAGTTTGCTTTTCCACCAACAGTGTAAGAGGGTTCCCCTTTCTCCACATGCTCGCCAACATCTGTGGTTTCCTGACTTGTTAATTTTAGCCTGGAGTGAATTCATCTTTCAATTCTTGCTTTTGATGGTAACGTTAGCATTTGGTTTGTGCATGTGTTTTGGAATTTTGGGTTTCTCAACTCATCCTAGGTGGCAATTCTCTCAATCTCTCTTTCTTTCTCCCCCTCTCTCAGTGCCTCTTTGCTCACACCTCCTTCTGGCTAACGAAGGTATTGACCTGGTCCAAGTGGGGCCTTCATCCTGGAACAAGGAGTGTTGTCCTGGCAGGAGGCATCTGGATATACCAACGTATGGCTTAGCTCAGCTCCTGGTCAGAAGGCTGGATCCGTGTTTCCTCCCCTCCCCGTGGGCTCTTAGCCCCACTGCCCAACAGGACCCCACCTCCTTGTGGGATCTGCCTGCTCTGGGCCCCAAGTCCAGCAGGATGGCTTCTCTAACTCCTTCTCATCCTGTGCACTTGTGTCCAATGCGGATCCTCAGGGATGTTTGGTTGTTTCAAGTACCCTCTAATTTTACATTTTCTCTGTCCTCCATCTGTCATCAGTGTGTATTTAGAGCAGGGGCATGTGCGTGGCACCGCTACCTCGAGCACAAACACCGTCTTACCAAAGCCTCAGGCCAAGATTTTCACTTCCCACAAGATTTTGCAAACATCAGCTATTTTAAAAATGTTTAAGTTGTACTGCATTTCCAAAAGCAAACACCTATAATTTGGTATTTTTGATTTCCAGAGATGCTAGTGGATAAAGGAGAGGCCGGGGGGAAGACCTGAGATATTCCACTTTCAGGTTTCCCATGAACAACACATTTCTCAACATTTACTTCTCTTGGTTTCTCCAGTTCTTAGTGCTGGTAAAGCATTTAATAGTCCACGTTCCCTTCTTCTGGTCTGTGTTTTCATTTGTTCAAATAAAATGTAATGGGAGTTTGCGTTTAAAAATATGTTTTCTAACAAAATTATATATATTCTATATAACAGCATACATTATATATATAATTTATATTACTTATGTAAATAATTATAGGACACATTTTATTTATATTTTATTTTTATAATATGTAATTATATTATAAAATTTTTTGTTTGTGTATATATATATATATATATATATATATATATATATATATCATACCCACTTTCTGGCAGAAAGGGGCATGAGACATAGGGAATAAAGGTTGATATATTTGTACCTTTGGTTCTTCTTAGGTCTGTTAAATTCCTGATCTTTTTCCTGACACTTTCTAGTTTCCAGAACCTATGAAAATTGGGGCAGGAGTCAGTTCACCTTAGAACCTGGTTTTCACAATGTCTCCTGCATTCTCTTTGCTTCTGTTGAATCAATGGCAGCCAGTGGACGGAGTCATGTGCAAGCCGCTCAGTAGACCAAGACCTCTGTTGTAGGGATGAGGCAAACACGCCTTTTCCTTCCAGCCCCACTGTCTGGAACTATACTTTTTATTATCTAGAGAAAAGGTGAAAGGCTGGGTGGAAACCATCTGTGGCTTCCATGCTGTGGTGTCCACCCGTGTAAAGATTACTCACTTGAGTGACGGCGCTACCGCAAGAGGGCTGGCGGCGCTGGGCTGGGGGCCGCGGACCACAGCGGCCTCCACTGCGGTCAATGATTATTCATCCAACATCAATTATAGGCAAAGCACGGTGCTGTGCACAGCGCTGGGAGTGGGGGACAGAAGCAGAGTCAGAAAGACAAGTCCTGGGCACCAAGTGGCCTTAGGTAAACTAAGGTAACATGAAGCAGTTCTCCAACACATTAAGGGTAAGTGACCGGTGTTCAGAAGGTATAATTCCCCTCTAACACCTTAAACACACACACATACACACACACACACGTGCACTTGCACGCACATGGTCTATTTCCTTTGCATTCAGTGTAAATACCTTCTTTACTTAAGATTTGGCATCTTTTTTGCAGCATTATCTTAATTTATAAAATGCTAACAAACACATTTAACCACTGATGTCTGAGTTGGTAAGCTTAATTTCCTATTTTAAGGGCTTTATGTATCTCTGCTTTCCCTTGTTTCTTGAAAATTCTAACAGGTAACCTAGAATTTAACCATTAAGAACATGGAAATATAATGCAGGAAGAATTTAAAGGTATATTCCTCCATTTATCAGTAAAGTAGCACATACCCTCCTTACTTCTGTAGACTTAATCTTTTGGAATCTCTCTCTTTTTAAAAGTTAAATTAACAACACTGACATTCCTAGCCATGGGTTCGGCAGAGGAAGAGTCTGGTTATTTAACTTTCTATAACTAACTAGGTGAACTTCACTTGTGGAATGTAGTCTACCCCAGAAAGTTTGCTCTTTGTAACTTTATTATATCCCTTTACTTGACGTTTTATTTAAAGACCATCCTCTGAATTGATAGATCTGGCAAAAGGGCTCCTAAGATGATCTGTACAATCTTAGGATTAAAATATTTCAAAATTAACTTACTGAAATATGAAATTTATTGGTGGCTAGAAAACTAAATGACTTATAGATTAAACAGAGTTGATATATTTGTACCATTTGTTCTTCTGGAGTTGGATTAAGCTCCTAATCTTTCTCTTGGCATTTTCTGTTTTCCAAAGCTTGGGAAAATTGGGGCAGGAATAGGTTTATTACATTTGGTTGGTCTTAGAACCTGGTTTTCATTAATATTGAAAAAAATTTTTTTAAGTTCAGAGTTTAACCAGAATTTTAATAAAATATCATTACTTATTTGTTCCCATTACATTATACTTTAAGGTTTTAAGTAGATTTAAGTTTTAGACAGAGATACTTAGAAATATTTGTAGATCAATGCAGATTTAAGCAGGAGCTCTTACTCTTTTAAGCGTAACTAAAAATAATACTTTAAAGAAAGAAAACTAAAAGTTAAATACGAGGTGGAAAATAAATCTTAAAACAGAGTTATAGATGAAAAAGATTTTCTTTTTCAGCCTCACCCAGCTTTGCTCACCTTCAGCCTAGTCTCTGTTCTCACATCTTGGTTTCTTGGTCTATGAGGTGGGGCGAATAATAAATCCCACATGAATTTATTTTTATACAGCATTTCTTGAGGAGCAGTTAAATCTGATTTCTTAAATGTATCAGAACTCAGCAGTACACTGAAAATAGAAGATTGTGTCTAATTATTTTTATAATGTGGTATCAAAATTAACACAGGGATCAGTGTATTACCTTGAGGTCTTGAACAATGACAGTTAATGAAGAACGTCAGCCTGAATATTTTCATGGCCTGAACACATATACACTGGCTCTTCATGATTGAGAAATCATAGGTATTCTTCGGGTTTCGGGCTGCTTTTAAACCTTTGTCAATAAACTAATGCTGGTTGCAATCTACTATGAGTTGTAGTTTGGATATTAATATACTACTCACATATAATATAAATGGGGATTTTTAATGAGACTCACGAAAACTACAATAATTAACATTGATTAAGAGCTGTCTATGTGTCCTGCATCATACTGCAGGCCTTCCGTGCGTGCCAGACATTTTTCTTACAAAAACGACACTGCAGGGAGCTCATACGTACTTTCTAGCAACGCTGAATTTTCCCTAGCCATACTGCACGTACTTACTTCGGACACCAGCAAGCTACTCACCGGCTTTGCAGACTGCGTAATTTTTCACGAGTGAAGTGGCTCCTGGTAACAGCATCATCAGGAATTAAGCTCTGACAACGAGCACTCGGCTGACACGGTGGCTGATGACTCGCGTGGCGCCCGTGGAATCTAGCCAGACAGTTCCAAGCCCTGTTACTCTGCCGTGTTCACTACAAACACAAAACAAAACAAAAAGAAAAACCAACAGGAGCTTGTAAAGAAGCCCGGGAACTTAAAGGTGTAAAGGAAGAGAATGCCAGAACGTGAAGACACCATTTACACACCTTTGCTTTTCTACAAGTCACCGCCCTCTCATTTTGAGAGCGCAGACCACAGAGCTCCTGAAGGCCTCCCCCCCACTGGCTCAGCACCTGGGGGCTCCTGGGCTGGAGAGCCTCCTTCCCCGCCCCTGCACCGTACAGTGCTGAGGAAAAAGCTGAGGACAAAGCCCAGTAGGGATGATCTCTTCTTTCCTACAAAAGAAAAGATCCCATTGGTGGAGAGAGAAATTATCTCCACGCTGGAAGACAAAGGAATGATGAAAATAAAGAGGTTTGGTCAAATATAACTCACTGTTTCATTCCTTAGCTCCGGCAATTCGAAGATGAAGGCTTTTGGTTACAGCACATCACAGGTAATGTAAGAAACCAGCTCCACCTGAATGAGCGCCGCACGGAGGAAAGAGTCTGTTGGAATGTGTTCTGTGGCCAAAAATAATTTTTGGGCCGGGGCGGGGGGGGGGGAGGTAGGGGGCAATTAAAGAGAAAGCACCTAATGAAACAAACATCCCTACAATTCAGAAAGCTTGCTAGTGAAATTAATGTGAGGCCTCCACACCCACGGGACACTTGGAGGCTTTAACATCGGGGTGAGGGGGCATTTCTCCCTGCCCAAAAAAATGACTCTTCCCTCTCTTGTTAGGCCCGCTCTCCACGTCTGGGGAGCTCTGCGGGTGCAGTCGGTCTGCGGGCACACAGACACAGGGAGAGCGGGGCACCCCGGCCGCACTCCGCACTGCAGGCCACACCTGCAACAGCGAAGGCTCAAGGAACGCAGGGGGGCGGAGGGGAGGGCTGCCTCCAGGACTCCGGGAGCACCGCCCAGGCCTCACCTCTGAACACACGCGGAGCACACCGATTCCCCTCCTCAGAAGAAAGCAGCTCCAAAAGGCTTGCTCTGACTGCACCCCAACAAAAAGGGATCACCCTGGAAGGGACGCCTTAGTGACCCACACACACCCGCGGGGACCCAGGCGGGGTTGGAAGGGGCGCAGGGCCCACACAGGCCCTGCTGCGGAGGTCAGCACCCGCCGCACGCCCGCGCTCGCCAACGCGCCCGCCCACGGGCATTTCTGCCCGCGCTCTGCTGTCCCCCCACCCTTGAGTGCCCACACCCATCGTCCCAGCCCGGCCCTCGGAGCCCAGCCCCGTCCGTCGGAACCCAGCGCCCTGCAGACCCAACCCCTTCGGAACCCAGCCCCGTCGGAACCCAGCCCTGCCTGTCCAAACCCAGCACCCTGCAGACCCAACCCCTTCGGAACCCAGCCCCACCCGGTCGAACCCAGCACCCCGCAGACC